>NC_061111.1:168197619-168441618 GCF_002878395.1 Capsicum annuum | reverse complement strand
TTATATTATATTATATTATATTATATTATATTATATTATATTATATTATATTATATTATATTATATTATATTATATTATATTATATTATATTATATTATATTATATTATATTATATTATATTATATTATAATATATTATATTATATTATATCATATTATACCATATTATATTATATCATATTATATCATATTATATTATATTATATCATATTATAAAGACCTTTAAAAAAGTAATTCAAACTTTTTGTCCATCATTAAAAGAATCAAATTAGACAAAATCGTCTTTTCTCTTTTTTTTCCTTCAATAATTATACAGTTATTTTTATAATATTAAATATTGACTATAGTAAATATACTAAAAGTTAAATGGAGAAGATTTTCTTATTATAGTTAATTTTTATTTTTTTTTCACATCCAAATTGGTTGATTATTCAATGCATCCAAGAAACTTGATAATCTTTTCCAAATAAAATAGGTTTAGTGTCTTTTCCTAGCAAATATAAAATATTTCGTCGAAAATATTAGGCCCAAAAAAATTGATAAAAAACTTTTTTCTGAATAAAATCGCCTTGGTTAACTTTTCCTATGAAAAAAAGGTTGTATTCCATCTATAAACCTGTGATATCATATTTTCTTCGTTAACAATTTTGGCTCTCTCAATTTTTGTCTCTTTTATAGGCTTCCTCCGTGGGCATACTCCTGAGTTTACGACTTCCCTAAGCCATTGATCAGCATGATCAAAGCTACTGGTTGAGATCTTGATGTTGCTGCTTGTTGGGATCTTGATGTTGCGGTAAACTCCACAGAGCCAGTATAGTTTATGAAAGAGAGCTCGTAAGAAATATGTGTTTGGATCACATATTTATCGAAGAATGTTTGTTGGGCTTCACAATGAATTCTAAAAAAGTGATTCAAACTTTTTGGCCATCATTAAAAGAATCACATTAGATAAAATCGTCTTTTCACTCTTTTCCTTCAATAATTATACAGTTATTTTTATAATATTAACTATAGTAAATATATTAAAAATTAAATGGATAAGATTTTCTTATTATATTTAATTTTTTATTTTTTTCATGTCCAAATTGGTTGATTATTCAATATGTCCAAGAAACTTGACAATATTTTCCAATTAAAAAATATTACGTCCAAAATATTAGGCCCAAAAAAATTGATAAAAAACTCTTTTCTAAATAAAATTACCTTGGTTGACTTTTCCTATAAAAAAAAGTTTGTATTCTATCTATAAACATGTGATATCATATTTTCTTCGTTAACAATTTTGGCTCTCTCAATTTTTTTTCTAGGTTTTCTCTGTGAGCATACTCCTAATTTTATGACTTCCCTAAGCCATTGATCAGCATGATGAAAGCTACTAGTTGAGATCTTGATGTTGCTGCTTGTTGGGATCTTGATGCTGCAGCAAACTCCATAGAGCCAGGTATAGTTTATGAAAGACATCTCATAAGAAATATGTATTTGAATCACATATCTATCGAAGAATATTCGCTGGGCTACACAATGAATTCTTCTCTATGAAACATGAGATTCAACTGTCACTAAGGATAGTTTTTACCACCAATAATTTCTCTTGTCAAGGTTTTCTATTATAGCAGAAACAAAGCTTTGGGTGGAGGGAATCTACTAAAATAAAAGTCCATATATATTTAATCCTCAAGCTATTTCAAATTACAGGCGAGCAAAATTCGGGTGTGTTAACATTTTTGAATAATCTGAGCAACTTAGTATAAGGGTGTATTAAAATTTTTTCATGGAAGGTAAGACAAAAGGAGGACTCTTCATTATTGGCAAAGGAAAGAGTGAAATTTCTTGTCAATTTTTCAAAGGAACTTTAGAGACTGGGCACGCCTTACAAAAAATTTGAAATCTTTTACCTCTGATAGGTAGTGTTTTCTGGCTTCTCTTTTAAGCTCATTGTATTTCACACCTATGTTTTAATCTAAAGGATTTTTTGCATATATTCTAGAATCCATAGCAAAGTCAATTAAACTCGATCAACTCGATACATTAACATGATTAGTTATGGATCATTGATTTTATGGTTAACATGTGCGATATGATTTTTAGTCCATCTGTATAGCCGATATGTAATGACCTGTTTTTTGGTGATTCATGTGAAATATTTATTTCCATGTGGTTTGATCATTTTACCCCCTCCCTATTGTTGCATTGTTGTTTTTCTAGGGTGCGGGGATAATTGAAATAGTTTGCAATGCATTTGGGTACGATTTATGTGAGGTTGCAATCAATATTTTTTTATTAATGAGTTGGATAGCAAACGGACTACGCCAACAGATTCAATATATTAACTTTAAATTGACAACATGGCTGGTATGATTCTATGGATTTTATATTTTATTTCGACCCTCCTTTTGAAAAGTTATAAAAATAAGTCTCGAGGGTCAATTTTAAAAAAACAATATTTTTTTAAAATTCTGATATCGCCATTTAGTTCGGAGCATCGAATTTGCTAGGATAGCATAGTTCGTTTGCGTTCTCGGAATTTTGAATGAATCCTGAGGGATCCGTGGAGACTTGAAATTTTTATAGTCTCCACAGCTGGTGCAACCACTTTGGCTTCTTTAACGGCATGTGCTAAAGCGCCAGTTGGCCACTTAAAAGTTTGACTACCAGCTGGGAAAAGGCACTTTAGCGGCCCTTGTCCACTTTAGCGAATTGGGATGCTAAGTGGATACTGCTAAAGGGGTATTTTACCACTTTAGCAGCATCCGACACCTAGGTATAAATAATTATTTTCTCAATTTTTCTTCACCATTCGAGGGTTGGAGCTTGGGGATCGAGTTTCTAGGCATTTTCTTCCATTTCTAAGCTTGGGTAAGCTCCAAAATTCTTATTTCAACTATTTTTCTTCAATTCTATCATTTAAATCTTGTTTAAACTCAGATATAGAAATAATATTTGGGGATTTTGGCTCTGAAGACCCAAACTATCATTTTCTCGATTCCAACCTCAATTTTACTCTATTTTTACTTGGGTTTTCTCCTATCAGCTCTTTCAATCTTGGGGAAGATGTTTTTGGACTTAAATTTTGATTCTACCCCTCTTTTTTGAAAACTCATTTTGGGGATCCGTTTTGACTACAATTCAAAAATAGGTAATATGGGTATCATTGTCCTTCTTTTGATGCATAAATTCTATATTTGTATATTTTAGTTAATTTTGGATCCATTCGTGAAGGAAAAGCTTCGTATTAAAGGCTTTTTTAGACTGATTTTCAAGATTCGAGGTAGGTTATGTCTTAATTTTCTTTAGACTGGGTTGGGTAGTTAATAATGATGTAAAATCATGTTATGGGTATCGATTTGTATCATGAAAAATGTGTCAAAGTAATTTATGTGCCCATGTGGGTGCCTATGTGAACAATATTTGAGGACTTTGAGACATTATTTGCTATGTTTGACATTGTGGTGTTTTATATGATATTGTTGGCCTTGTATTGATATGTTTGGTTACACTCTTTTTTATGGTAAATAACCTATATTTTGGGATTTATGTGGTATCAATGACTTTTCTTGTATGTTTCACTTGATGGTTTTTATAAATTATTTTGGATCATGGATGGTTGATTGATTTGAGTGGATTTTTGGCTCACATGGTTGGTTTATTGGTTGGATATTGGATATTCTCATCTTGGTTATTTGTGAGAATTACATCCTCATATCATATTCATTCATGAAACATTGGTACCACCGTAAAAATATTGGAAATACTGTTTTTTTCTGACAGAAAATGTGACATCTTTAAAACTCTCTATCAATGTATGTGCCAGAGAGGAGATATGGATGTTGATATTAGATATTGGTTTTATACAGGTTGACGAATCTCTCATGAGTTCTACCTTGGAAAGCTTTAGCTCGGTAGGTGTATACGGAGGTTATGTGACGACCTCATACATCACATCATCATCATTGCATTCCATTTATTATGATATTCTATATGCTCGTTCTTGACTTCATATTTGTCCATTCATTCTATCTTCTTATACTTGTATTTGGTGTGTGTGTGTGTGTATTTGTTCTTCCTTACCTTTACTTATATTTGTGATGTATATTTTTAGTAGAACTGTTAGTGGAGATGTTGTGGGCTACCGTTTGGGACATTTTCTGATTAGAGGTGGCGTGCACATAGCTTGTGCTTATACGTTTTATTTTCTACTTTACTCAGTCGGCCGATGATACCTACTAAGTGTAGGTGGAACGTACTCATCCCTATTGCACCCCTTCGGTACAAATTCAGGTATGAGTGTGCCACATGATAGCTGATTCAGGCGGTATTTAGAGTCTCCAAGGTAGTGGTGGACCTATGCATGCCAAGTTGACTACTACCTTTTCTTATTTAGACTGTGTCTTATTTGTATTCTAAGATAGAGTTGTTCCTTTCGAATTATCCTATATATATTTTGACTTTGAGTTGTTTTAGTTAGTTCTGACACTGTGACACTAGGTTTTAGGATTTGTTTTGGTTTGGTTTCTTGATTATGTTTCTGCTTGTACTATTTATGTGTAGTTCGACTACGTTCTATAGGGTCTTGCCTTAAGTTTTGATATTGATTTTCTATTTTGTATTAGTTTGGGTGATAGACTTACTTGTCAAGGCTTTCCGTGACAAATGCCATCATCACCTTCGATTTTTGAATTATGATATGACATGTGCTGCTGGAAGAACATGAGGATCGGCAAGGAGGGCGAACCTTCTTGATTCATCATTCGTGTTAGAGTCTATTAAGACATGCTATGTATCTGCTTCTGTTCAATCACGTAATGCAGAAGGCTTTTCTTTCTTTAGGTTTTGAGTTATCAAAGAAGAAAACCTAAGATGAAAATTTGATGGATGATAGTTATACGGTCTACGCCAGAACCTTTGAATAGGTCTCCTATGGAGCTTAAGGTAAAGAACATTTTCTCTACCTGTATTGCTCGTCTTCAATTCATCTGCGATGATCTCCGATGTTGTATTCTTAGACCGAGATTGACTTTATTTTTTTCACCAAGGCTTAGTTATCTTTTTTTTTAATCGTGCCGAAGTGTGTCGAGATTGAATCAGACATCATAATTATCAATAATAATAATAATAATAATAATGTACTTAGTTTCATTTGGATATAGGAACCATCATTAGGTTTGCCATTTGAAAAACCTAATAAGTTTCTATTTTTATTAACCAGAACTGATTTTTTTTTATATGGACTAGGTTGATCAATCAAGATTTTGCCTAATAATTGCATTGTTATTCTACAGAATTGCTCTTTCAGTATGAACATTGCTTAGCTTTAGAAGAAAAGTTTATTTTTCTTTTTAGTTTAAGGATTAACTGAAAAGAAAAAAGAAAAAAGCTACTCTTTAATGAATTTTAAGCTAAGGATCGAATTTGTTTTGAATTCGGAAACAACTTCTCTATCAGTACCAGGTAAAGGTAAGATTTTACATGCACTCTACCCTCCTCAGACCTCACTTGCGAAACTATACTAGATATATTGTTGTTATTTCTTTCTCTAGATTTTGGTCAGATATGGCAGCAAGTCCATCTGGTGTTCTCAACCATGAAAGTATGTTACCTTAAGTGATATGGACATAAATATGTATGTGATATATTATTTTATGTAACTTTTACGTGCAGAATTTTGAAAGAGACGATTATTTATTGAAAAATAACATGCAGAGAGATTAGTATGAGCAAAGGTTGGTCTTTGTTTATGAAGATGTAAGTTTTGAGTTTAATTTCTTTTATGCTGGGTATATTGTTGTTGTTATTTCTTCCTCTAGATTTTGGTCAGATATAGCAGCAAGTCCATCTGGTGTTCTCAACCATGAAAGTATGTTACATTAAGTGATATGGACATATATATGTATGTGATATATTATTTTATGTAACTTTTACATGCAGAATTTTTAAAGAGATGATTATTTATTGAAAAATAAAATGCAGAGAGATTAGTATGAGCAAAAGGTTGGTCTTTGTTTATGAAGATGTAAGTTTTTAGTTTAATTTCTTTTATTTATGTTTTTGGTTCTCGTAGAAAATTTTGTCACGACCCAAAAATGAGGGCCATGATGGCACTTGTCGTGACATACCTTGACAAGAAAGTCTATCACCCAAACTGATACAAAAAGAGGAAAAGACAAAAATATCCTAAGGTAAGGCTTCTAGAACGAAGTCGAACCATACAAGTAATCATAACAATGCGGAAAGAAATTATCCAAATATCAATCATGCCCAAAACTAGGTGTCAATAGTGTAAGAACTACTAATACAATTCAGGAGTCAAATACGTTAGAAAAATAACCACAAAAGAATAATATTTGTCTTCGAATACTAATAACGACATAACTACTATAGAAAGAGAGAGGTGAACTCCGAACGCATGAATGTCCACCTAATACCTTGGAAGCTCCAACAATCGCCCGAGTCAAGCAAGCTGAGATGCACTTGAGCTGGACCTGCACTGAAAAGGCTCAGTAGAAATGAGTACGGTCCAAGCAAAGTAAAAAATAAAGCATACAAAATACATATTAAGGGCACATCACCTGGAATCAAAAAATGTCCCACAACAGTAGCCTTCACCGCTTGCACTAACAGTTCTATAATATCCATATATAATACAACAACACACAAGATAGGGATGCAAATATACATAATATCATATACAAGTAGAACAAAAAAGGGACATGTATAATCAAGATCATCAAGTACAATTAAAGAAAGAAAAATTAGACGTTAACAAGTCAAGATATAAAATAAATAGGTAGATGACAAGTCAATAAGGCAATTCAAACACAACATAAATACAATAAAACGGGTGAAATGTATATGATGATGATAATGATAATGCATGGTATTGGCACACAGCCTTGAGTTTGGCATACAGCCTCAAGTTTGGCAAATAGCCTCAAGTTTGGCACACAACCTTAAGATCACCAATATACGCAACTCTTTTCCAGTATGATCCTTTGGAGATGGTCCATAAAATCCAATATCCGATACCAATATCTAGTATTCCAGTGTTTCCAGTATTTTCAAAGCGCATACATAACATAAGACATAAATCAAGTACATATACATAACAATAAATATATATAAAGAAGTAAAACGACCAAGTGAAATGATGTATATGATGACATGAGAATGACGATGCAATGTTCACAACCATTCAAAATGAGTATTTCCACAACCAACCATAACGTTACAATTCCACAGCAACGTGAGCCAATATCTACACATTACTTTTGTTTCATCCATGAAGTTCCACATGTCTCATATACCAATAAGTATGAATATATAACAATATATCAATGAAATCACATTAGGCATTTCAACAACGCAATACAATTATTCACATGTATTCAAGGCTATCAACACCACATAGGACAACACACAGTCACACATGTCACATCATATCTCAAATTCAATAATTACATCACATATAGACCCCTGCACGGGCAAAAAACATATATATCCATTTTTCATAATTAGTTCACACCCTTAACATACATTTTGTACCATCATTTACTACTCATCCAGTCTAAAAGATTTAAGCCATAACCTACCTCGAATGTCGAAACTGATCCGCTACACTTTGAACCCATGACCTTTCTTTTTACGAACGATCCCAAACTCCACTAAAAATATCAAATATGAAATCTAAGCATCAAAACAAAATCAAAGGCACCCATACTAACTACTTTTGGTTCGGGGTCAAAACAGACCCCGGAATGGGTTTTCAAAAAAAAAGGGCAAAATCAGAACTTTACTTTAAAAATATGTTCCCCGTATTTTTAGGAACTTACATCTAAAAACTCAAATTAAATCAAGTAAAAAATGAGGTTCAAATTGAAGAAAAACCATTTTTGAGCTTTATCGGGTAAAATCATTGAAATCCGGGTTAAAATCAAGAATCAGAATTGGCTTGAAGGTTAAATTGATGAAAAACTAGTAATTATAAGATAAAAATACTATTCAAGTTAAAAGAAGTGAAATTGAGGTTTAAAATCAAGCCCTAAGATTTTTGGGGTTTTGAGAAATTAATCAAAAAATCACTAAAAAAAAAAAAAAAAGATGAATTCTTACCTTAAATCCATAAGAAAACCAAGAAATAGATGTTAATCTAACTTTCCAAACTCCCACAAATTTTACTTTGAAGATCTCACACTATTTTAGGGTTTAACTCTCAGGAGAAAAGGTAAAAGAATGGACTAAATGGACCAAAAAAGTTTTAAAAACTGGTTTAATGCAGAAAAATCTGCACAACTTTTTAAGTCCAAAAAAATGGACTTCGACAAAGTGTCCGAAATTCGTTCAGATCTCTCACTATTTTAGGGTTTAACTCTCAGGAGACAAGGTAAAAGAATGGACTAAATGGACCAAAAAAGTTTAAAAAACTGGTTTAATGCAGAAAAATCTGCACAACTTTTTAAGTCCAAAAAAATGGACTTCGACGAAGTGTCCGAAATTATTTTCGGAGTCCGATATATGCAACCAAACTATGAAAATACACTAAACTCGATGCTCCGGACGTGTTAACGAAGTCGGATTTTAAAAAAAACATTGTTTTCATAAAGCTGACCCCCGAAATCTGAAATTACTATTTTCCAAATCCAAGATCGAAATGAGATTTAAAAGCCGTAAAATCATACCAAACATGATAACACCCTAAAATCAACATTTCAGATTTGCGGCGAAGTTGAATTTTCTATCCGAGATCGTTTTGACCAAATGTGGGCCCCACACCCATATAATAATTTTTCAACTTTCCGATCAATAGGTCAAAATGAGCTTGGGTGTACCGGGACCCGAACCAAAGGTCTACCTAGCCTAAAATCAATATTTTGAAGCTGTTGGCATAGTCCATTTGATCATCTATCACACAGATCAAAAGATATCTACATAAGTCCAAAATAAAGTTCTCGAAGCCATCAAAAATCACAATATTGGATAAATGATACCAAAATGCATCGGAAATCATGCCAATCACTCCCACACCCCAAAATACCATAATGCAATGATGGGGAGGGGTAAAAAAGTTAAATCACACAAAATCACAAATTTCACGTATTTCATCTAATTTTTAGGTTGTTACAACATCCACCACTAAAAATCTAGTTCGTCCTCGAACTAAGACAAAAAAATATATGAATCAATGAAGAGCTGAGGGTAAGAACTACGCATATAAGACTCGCCCCCTAAGTATCCTCATCTATAGGTTGATGTATCCATTGGACCTTAACTTTAATGATTACTCTAGAGCGCGACTACTTAACATCCCTAGCCAAAATGGAGATCAGCTCCTCAACAAACGACAATCGCTCATCTAGCTGAACTGACGCCCAACAAATAATATGAGACTCATCAGGAATATAGAGACAAAGCATAGAAATATAAAAAACTAGATGAACAGTTGGTAGATCAGGGGGTAAAGCCAACTCATAAGCCACATCACCAACAGTCCGAAGAATCTTAATTGGGATAATATACTTGGGGCTAAGCTTGCCCTTCTTCCCAAACCTCATCACACCCTTCATGGGTGAAACTCGAAGGAAAAATGATCACCAACACCAAATCTCAAGGCACGAAGTCTACGATTGGCATAGCACTTCTGTTTACTCTGAGCCGTTCTAAGTCTACTCTGAATAACCCGAACTCTATCAAAAGACTCATGAAGAAAGTTCGTACCTTGAGGTCTCACCTCTAAAACATCAAACCAACCTACTGGGGAGCAATAATGACTACCATACAATGCCTCAAAAGGAGCCATATCAATACTGGAATGGTAGCTATTATTATTTGCAAACTCTGCTAAAGCTAAATATTGTTTCCACTAGCCACCAAAATCCATCACACAAGCACAGAGCATATCTTCTAAAACGTGAATAGTATGCTCTGACTAACCATCAGTCTGGGGGTGAAACGTTGTGCTAAGATCAACTCGAGTACCCAACTTATCCTGAAAAGTCTTTCAATAGTAAGGTATGAACACAAAACCTCAATCTAAAATAATGGACACTTGCACACCATAAAGATGCACAATCTCATGAATGCAGATATGGGCCAACCTCTCAACACTAAATGAGACCTAAACCAGAATAAAATAAACTAACTTGGTCAATCAATCCATGATAACCCAAACACTATCAGAACCATAAGATGTACAAGGCAAACTAGTCATAAAGTCCACTGTGATCTATTCCTACTTCCACTCGAGAATGAGCAACCTCTAAAGCAAACCACCAGGTCTCATATGCTCGGTCTTCACCTGCTGACAATATAGGCAACGAGCCATAAAATCTGCTATGTCTCACCTCATACCACCCAACCAGTAGTGCTATCTCAAATCACAATACATCTTAGTCATACTTGGATGGATAAAATATCTGGAACAATTGGCCTCCTCCAAGATTAACCTAATCCAGTAACCCACTCTTGGCACATAAACTCGGTCTCCAATCTGCAAAACTTTATCTAAATCAAGTGGGGCTTCCTTAGCCTCCCCACTAAATACCTTATCTCTAATCAACCTCAATCTAATATCGTAATACTGATGAGCTCAAATCAACTTCATCAAAAAAGATTTAGTATCCACAGATGCCAAAACACACCCTGGTATCGAAATATCAAGCCCAACCATCTGGTTAGCTAAAGACTGAACCTCTAAGGCCAAAGGCCACTCCTATTTCAAAAGATGCATCAAGCTACCTATGATAGTCGACTTCTGACTCAAGGCATCCGCATTAGCCTTTCCCGGATGGTAAAGAGTAGTCAAGTCATAATCCTTAAGCAACTCAAGCCAATAATATTGCCTTATATTAATATCTTACTGGGTAAATAAGTACTGAAGGCTATGATAATCTGAGAAGATCTTACAACGGACTCTATACAAGTAGTAACTCCACAACTTTAAGGCAAACACGGCTGCGCACAACTCCAAATCATGAGTAGGATAATTCCTCTCATAAGGCTTCAAATATCGGTCTCTAACAATGTATTTGTATGTATCTTAGGGAAACATGATAAAACTAGAAAGTAGGAAAGAGCAATTCATTACTTGAGTAGGAAGTTTAATCCATATGAGGCTCATTACACGCTATTGAAAAGAATATGTTGTGCATTGACCTGGGTGTTCCAGAAGTTGAGGAATTACTTGACATCTTATACAATGTATCTCATCTCCAAAATGGATCCTCTGAAGTACATATTCCAAAAGGCCATGTCCACGGGGAAATTTGCTAAATAGAAAATGCTATTAAGTGAGTTTAATATTGTATACGTGACTCAAAAGGCGATTAAAGGGAAGGCACCCAGTGGATTATCTAGCAAAAAATCCAGTTGATGAAGAGTATGAGCCACTCTGAACTTATTTCCCAGATGAAGAGGTGTTGTTCGTAGGGGAAGACATTGTCAAAATGTACTCGGGTTGGAAATTGTTCTTTAATGGGGTAGTTAATTTTAAGGGTTCAGGAATAAGGACAATCTTAATATTAGAAACTAGTTAACATTATCCGGTTACCACCAAACTACACTTTTCTTGCACCAAAAATATGGTTGAATACGAGGCTTGTATTTTCGGTCTCAGACTGGCTATTGATATGAATATTTGGGAGCTACTAGTCATTGGAGATTCTGATGTGTTGGTTCACCAGGTTTGGGGTAAATGGGTCGTAAAGAACCCTAAAATCACACTGTACGTGGAATTAGTACAAGAGTTATGTAACAAATTCAAGAAAGTGGAATTCAAGCATATTTTGAGGATCCAAAATGAGTTCGTCAATGCTTTGGCCAATATATCCTCTATGATCTAGCATCCGGATCAAAGTTACATTAACCCGTTGGAAATAACTTTTAAGGAGCAACCTGCATATTGCGCATAAGTTAAGGCAGAACTAGATGGAAAGCCGTGGTACTTCGATATCAAGAAGTATTTGGAAATCAGGGCATACCCTAAAGATTCAACCATCAATCAGAAGAAAACAATCCGTAGGATGGCCAATAATTTATTTTTGAAAGGGTAAATTCTTTATAGGACGACCCCAGATTTAGGATTTTTATGATGTGTAGACTCCATTGAAGCTACAAAATTACTTAGAAAAAATTACGCCGGAACGTGTGGACCTCATATGAATAGCCAAGAAGATCCTGAGAGCTGGCTATTTTTTGATGACTATGGAAAGTGACTGTAGCAAGTTTGTGCAAAAATGTCATAAGTTTTAGATACATGGGGATCTGATTTAGGTGCCCCACATGAACTTAATGTTATGAGCTCTCCCTGGTCGTTTATAGCTTGGGGCATGGATGTCATTGGCCCGATTGATCCACCAACTTCTAATGGACACAAATTTATTTTAGTTGCTATCGATTACTTTACCAAGTGGGTAGAAGCTTCCTCATACAAGGGGGTAACTAAGAAGGAGGTAGTATATTTGGTTAAGAACAACTTGATTTTCCGATTTAGGAAACCCGAGTCAATCATCACAGACAATGGAGCAAATTTGAATAGTTATCTGATGAAAGAGATATGTGAACAATTCAAGATCACTCATCAAAATTCAATCGCATATCTCCCTCAAATGAATAGAATGGTAGAAGCTGCCAATAAAAATATCAAGAAGATCTTAAGAAAGATGGTTGATAGCCATCGATCGTGGCATGACATGCTGCCTTATAAATTCCTGGGATATCGCATGACAGTCAGAACATCAACTAGGGCAACTCCTTATGCATTAGTCTATGGGACAGAAGTGATAATACCCATTGAAGTTAAAATAACATCTTTAAGGATCATCCAAGAAGAGGGTCTGAGTAATGAAAAATAGGTATGCGCCTGTCATGAACAACTTGTGATGATTGATGAAAAGAGGATGAGCGTTGCATGCCAAGGACAACTATATCAACAACGAATGATTCGTTCTTTCAAAAAAAGAGTAAGAGCCGTATGTTTGAGTTGGACAATTGGTGCTCAAATGCATATTCCTTCACCAAGAGAAATATAAGGAAAAGTTCACTTCAAATTGGCAGGGGTTGTATGTACTCTACAAAGTTCTATCTGGAGAAGCCTTGATTCTGTCTGAAATGGATGGCCAAAGGTGGACCAAGCCAATTAATTCTGATACAGTGAAGAGATGTTATGTCTGATGTGGGGTTTCTTTGCGCTTATTTCCTTATAATTTCTTTATCATTTGTACTCATTTTTATGCTTTGTAGTAGCATTAAAACTTCCCATAATTTTATATACGAACTACGTTTGACCTAAATTCCCAAGAAGAGGATACATAGGTGACCTATGTTGGCTTCGGTCAATGTAATACCCCAAACTTTCTTTAAGTCTAATTTAGTCTCCAGAAGATTTAGGGATGACTTTCTAAGTGAATAATGTTTAAATAAGATATAATTTCCCTAATTTCAAATTTTTGTCATATGGAAAATTGAATTAGCTTTCCAATAATACCAATTTTGCCAAAATTGGGTATCGAGGTAAAAAGTTATGGATGTTTTATATAGAACTGTTTGAACTGCCCAAGAGCGGCGGACAGGATGATGGACCGTCGCTCTTGTGATGGACATCTCTCCATTTGTCATAATTGAGGAAGAAAACCCATTCACTAGCCAAGTACGATGGTTAGTCCAACGAACCGTTGAGCTAGCAACGGATCATCGCCCAAGCCATCGCAACTGAGGTAGTAACCCTACTTTCTAGGCAACGTGCGATGGGCAGGACGATGGACCATCGACACTGCGATGGATCATCGACCCTACAATGGACCATCGCACAAGCTGTTGTCTCCAAGGAAGTGAACCTGTGTTCTGCCAAGGTGCGATGGGCAGGCTGACGGACCGTCGCCCAAGCCGTCGCAGATCCCGTTCAGCAAATTAAAGTCATTTTTAAAAGGATATTTGGGCTTTTTTCCACACTTTTTAACACCTAGTTATATTAGATCAAAGCACATAACTCGTTATTCATCCTTAATATCAAAATTAGGGTTTCTTTCAAGATCAAAACCCAAGAACAAGATTCAAACCCTTCTTCAAGAAAACTCAAGAATCAAAATGTCACCATTTAAGAACCTTCAAGAAAAGTTAACCTCCTTCAAGATTTTAGTTTTTGAGGTTTTTTAGATGTTGATTCTTGGGTTTCTTCCTCCCAAGAAGTTCAAGAATCTTTTTTAAATTATAAAGATTGTATATTTATGAGTTTTTATGATTTATGTGAGTTGAAGTCATGCTTATGTTATTGTTGAGTTTTGATTCATGTTCTAGATTATAAGTTTCATGATTTAGTCCTAGTATGTGATGATTTGCATAATTTTCATGATAAACCCTTCAAGTTACATATTGATTTATGTAACCATGGTAATTAGATGTAGAAATTGTTGTATAACCAAAGCATGCTCCCCTTATGTTTGATAAAAGGTCTATGTGAAGAAGATAGTGCCATTATAGCATGTTAATATGAAATCCCCTTTTATGTAAAAGTTAATGCATGCTAAGTGTTTGTTGAAAGGTCTTAGTGAATGAATTATGATATGTTAGTATGCATACCTATTCATGTATAAGTTTATGACTTTCAAGTGCTCGATGAATTGCCTCATTGATTGTATTGTGAGTTGTTGACCATCGTTAAGTATTTGAGAATTGTCATGTCCTATTTATTTTTATGCTATCGAGTTCTAGGGGTATTTAATACCTGATAATTTAGCTGAATGTCTAGAGCCAGTGTCAGCTTTCAAGATAATCTCACTCGTGCCATGATTAGTAGAACTCAGTAACAGAACTTAGAAAGACTCAGTAATCTCAGTAGTAGTCTATTCCAGCTCAGTATGCGATTTAGACCTCAATAGTATTCAAGTATTTAGTTCAGATAACAGAATTTAGTAGTATTCCATCAGTCAACGGAACTCAATAGATTCAGTTCAGCTCAGTTAATCAGTATGATCAGTAAGAGATTTAGTTCAGTCTAGTACAGTCTAAGAATTAGTTCAGAGTCGATTCAGTTGGGAGTAGGATTCAGCATCGAGCGAGGGCAGGGATGAGGGCTTCCCCATTAGAGAGGCAGAGTCATTAGTAATAGTCCCTGTACTCCAAAACTGCATAGCCAGTGCAGGATGAGGAGTCACCCATTAGATTAAGGCTTGGCTACCTCCCAGGAGTCACCCGTTAGATTAGGTTTAACTTTCTATTTAGGGTCACCCGTTAGACAGGCTTCACCATAGAAGTGTCTATACCTGTGGCACAATACTAAAACCCTTCCAGCTGGGGTTACAGGTTGGACCCTATTAGTTTAGATTCGAGGCATGTTGGTTAGATGACTACCTCTCATAGTCTCAGTTTCAGATTTAGTCTCAGTAATAGAACTCAGTTCAGCTATACAAAAATCAAGACTGTCAAATACAATCAATCAGCTTAGTAAAGAACTTAGATAGTTTCAGAGATTCAGATATCATCCATTAGATAGGCTTGATCTCATATTCAATCAATCATTATTAATATCAGTAGATCCAGAGATCACTTGCTAGATAGGCTTGATCTCAGATTCGGTTAATCAAGTGTCAGACATCAGTATACCTAGTTATCAGTAATCTAGTTATTAGAACTCAATATTTAGTGTTACTATGATTTCAGCTATAGTTTATGCATTCATACATGTATTTCTCATTCTATTTACTCATGTTATTCAGTTAGTTATAGTTCATGCATATGAGCCTTTGCATTTATCCTTGCCTCATCTAGGATACCAGTACATTCTTACGTACTGACGCATACTTTTCTGTGCTATGGTGTTTTATACCACAGGTTCAGAAGCACGAGATCTAGAGCACCCTTAGCAGTTCAGATTCAGCCAGCAGCAGTATACTTAGTAGTGAGTCCTCATCACTCAAGAATGTTCTATTATTTCATTTTATTTCTAGATTCAGTATTTTAGTAGATGGAGTTAGTTGGGGGATTGTCCCATCAACTCCTTATCCAGATAGTTTAAAGGCTTTCAGACTATATGTTCAGATAGTTGCCATAGTATTTTTGATACTTTATTCAGTTGTGTTTTAGTTTTGAACCTTATGGCAAGTTTTCTCCAGTTGTTTTCTGCATTTTTATAGTATATTATGCAGTGCTTAGTTACAGGTACCAAAAAAGGGTTAGCTTGTGGTCCTTCGGTATTATAAGCACCGAGTAGTGTTTGGGGTTCAGAATCTGGGGCGCTACATCAACCCCTTAGAAAATTTTATTTATATTCTCCTAAACTATATGATGACTGAATTCCCAAGGACGGGATACATAGGCGGCCTTGTCAGCTTCGGTCATCCTTTTAACTATATTTTATTTTCTTACATTATGGGAACAATGTTTGACCTGATTCCTGTTCAACGGGATACGTAGTCACCACAACGGCTCGGTCATATCACACCAGGAAATATAAACTGGATAGAATTTTTGAGAAAGAATCTCAAAAACAAATTTAAAAAAAAAATCATCCTCTTGCAAGACAAATTGAATTTTGAGAGAGATATCAGTAATTGGAGCAGAAATTTTGAGGTAGACCTCAAAATTTCCACCATATAGTACTAAAGAGTTCAAAGATGACAACAAAGATTTCGGTGTCGAAAGAGTGACTTCATAGACCCTCAGCTGCAAAGGCTTAATGCCTTTAACCAAGAATGTTCATTAAAGCTAGTATATGGCATGACTTAATTGGCGGAGAACCCTCCCAATCTTATAAAAAAATTTGAAAATTCATAGAAATATTTACTTTAAATTAATTTATGCTATGATTTTTCCTTACACCCTCCAGCTTAGGGAGTCTAAGCATGAATCAAAAGATGATAAACACCTGAAGAAGATAAGAATCGGACGATGATAATGACAGGAGTTGAAAACCAAAGAAGTCAACACAGATTAATTTTATCAAAAACTAACAATTTTTCTATGGATGCAGGTTATCTTGAAGACAACAAAAACCAATGGAAGCATCGATTATTCATCATATTCCTTCAGTTTAAAGGAATACAAGGAATCCAACTATCCCAAGGCCAATAAAAAAGAGCCAGGATGGTTAGAAGCTGAAAATAACTGAGTTTCCCAAAACTAAAAGGTTTTTGTGGTTGCAGGTATCATCAAACATAGAAAGGAAAATGATGACTTACTCACATCCCTGGCATATCAAGGGTGGATGTTTGAAATGGTACATGCAGAAGGTCCAACATGCGAGTGGAATGGTCAAGGTGATGTTTTCTATAATTGTTGCATGGTTATTTGCATTCCTCCTCATCTTCCTAATGCATTATATCATGCGGAGAGGGCCATACCGAGAGGACCATGTCGAGAGGGCCATGCCGAGAGGGCCATACCATAAGGGCCATTTCAAAAGAATCATGTCATAAGGGTTGTGTCTTGAAAATCATATTGCCTTCTCCAACTAGTTTTGAAGAGATAATAATCCAAGGGCATCTCCATATTGCATTTGATGCCCATGATTGATTCAAAGGCTTCTATATCTGTTAATCACACAAAGGTGAAAGAGTCTGTTGTTAAAGGATATTTTAAAGCATTTTCATATATATATCTGATAATCATGTGAAAACAAGAGTCTAGCATTGAAGGATATTATGAAGCATTTTTATCTGATCAAATCATGCAAAGGCAAAGAAATCTGGCATTGAGAGATATTCACCATCTTCAAGTGTATCAATCATCAAAGATTTTATGGCATTCACTATCAAATCTCAAGAAACATATGGTCTGAAGGATGTTTATAAGTTGTTAACCAAAAACGTATGACGTACTAGATTTTTTAGAGAATTGGCAATACGAGGGTCATCTGTAAATCACATTATTTGAAATAAGATAGTGTGCAAGATTATCCACGAGTTGAAAGCCCATGGGCCATCCATAAGCAGCAACAACATCCTAACCAGATAGTGTGCAAGGTTACCCAAAGACCGACAGTTTAAAGGTTGTCCATAAGTCACAACTAAATCTTTACCGAAAAATTTGCAAGATTATCAAAATTGATAGGTCCAAGGGTTCTCTATAAGTCGCGTCATATCCAAGGTTGATTATGCGCAGGGTTACCCAAAGACTACCAATTTCAGAGACATCTATAAGTCATATTATATCCAAGGTTGGATAATGTGCAGGAATATCTGAGAGCTAGCAATTTGAAGGATATCTGTAAGTCATCTCTTATCCAAGGTTGAATTATGTGCAGAATTACTCAAAAGCTAGCAACTTAAAGTATATTTGTAAGTCGCCTCATATCCAACATCAAATAATACACAAGATTATCCAAAGATTGAAAACTCAAGGGAAATCTATAAGTTGTATTAATACGAGAGATGTGCAAGACTCCTGAAGTCAAATACAACAAGAATTATAGGTAACCAAAAAGGTTACCACATCAGCATAAAATTACGCGGTTTTAAGGACTACTCTATACAAAGTGTCTTCGATGCCCAAGAGGGTCACCCTACTTTGAAGAAAATTTTCAATGATCAAAACAACTATTTTATTCAACAACAAAAGGGTTGTTGTACCGATTATTACAAGAATTGTTGCCTTTCTAAAAGGTACATGAGAGGATGACATCTTTTTAGGTAGCAACCCACGTGAAGGTATGGTAAAAGACTATAAACCCCTTAGTGAGTTATGTTTGTTATTAACAGTTTTGTTTGAGATGTTGTCGAGAGCATCCGAAAAGGATGAAAATCTCAAACCAAAATCATAGGTGCAGACTACTCCAAAAAGAATGCAACACAACGTGGAACTCTTTCTTAGCAGCAAACTGGACATAGTTTGAAGAGAAATATCAAACTCTTTGGACGCGAGCTAAAGGATGACTTCCACCACCATCAAACAACATCCCCATCAGAAGGCGTGTAGTTGTTTTTAGGTTTTAGTTTCAGTATCACTTTTAAAATATTTGTAAACTCATATCGGAGGTAACCATTTCATTCCTTCAAATTTGAGTGACAGCATAACTAAAGCTTTGGAAATTATGTTCAGGCAAATTATTTCCCATGGATATGAAGAGCTCCACATTCATGGTTAAGAGGTTACAAGCCTCTTTTCTGTAACTTAATTGTCTGTCGCTCATCCTAAGCCAAAGATCATCTTAGCATAAAAGACTATCTTTTCTACCGATTTAGTCGAACTACAGGCAATATGATTCCCTGAGTCTCAGGGATATCTAGGATAAGATTCAAGTGGAAAACTAGACTGCATTACAACCTCTCCCCAATCTACTTTTTCCAGCTTTTCGGTTTCACCAAAATTTAAAAATTAGAATAGCTTATGAATTACTTGAAAATCATGCTTAAAATTATGGGTTATGAACTACAAGTGGCTTGAGTTCTCATGTAACCTGGGATATGTAGGAAACCCGATACCAATGTCCGACCATAACTCCATGAAACTCATAAGAAAACCAACCTCTTTCAGAAATGAATTTGTGGTCGGACAAACGTCAAACTCTCTTTACCTAGGGTTACTTACATCCACCCTATCCAAAGGGAGGGGGTAGTTGTTGACACCTGATTTTTTCCCTCATGAACTAAGTTTAATTTTGAGTTTCTTCAATTTTAATTAAAATTACAATATTTATTTTATCTCGATAAAAAGCTTTTCAGAATATTTATCTAGGTTATTTTGTCATTTTAAGTAACAATTATATATTTTTGTATTCGTATATATGCAGTCGTATAATTTTGTTAATTAAATAAGTATTTTTACAAAATTAGATTTTAATCAAGGGTTATCTTGAAAATTAATTCAAATGGTTAAAATTTTGATTTAAATATAATTTAGTCTCAAAAATAATTTATTTTGAAAAATCTTTGTTTGATTTTATCAAATCAAGAAGCTCGAGATTAAATGAGGTGTTAATTCATATCGAATTTCAATTTAATTTAGCCAATTCATTGAATTGAATTTTAATTGAAATCAATTCGATCATAATTGCAATGCAATAGGTTGATTGAATTTTAAAATAGGCTAAGATTTAAATAGAATTGTCTAAAGTTTTATTTCATAGGCTTTCTAGTAAATTTTCTTTCCCGTACCCATTTGAATTAATTGATTCAACCCAGGCCTAAACCACCTGACCCAATAACCCACAACCCAGCTGGCCCAACAACGCTCTAGCACACCCGAGCCCATCCTTATTTTTTCCCTTTAGCTTCAACAAAAATAATTAAAATGGCCCAACAGCCTGCATCGCCCCAACCCAGGAAATTGCATGCCATAGACCCAAATATAGGTGGTTTTAGATATTTGACCCTAAATAAGAATGTCTTTGAATAATAGCCTTTCTTTTTTATTAATATACTAAAAGTAAAATTTTACCCCTCTAATGAGTCTCTTCATTCCTTAAGAATTCCATAATCCATCCAAATTTCAAAATGAAAAAAAAATTAATCACAAAAAATCATGGGTGGTGGATGAGCATTCAGAGCAGCAGTGAAAGTCGTTGGGTCACCGTCGTAAATAGCAGATTCCATTCCATTACAGAGGAGTATCCAATTTACACTGCCGCACATAACATTATCTGTTCGGTGTCCGTTTCTGCTATATTGTTGTCATCGGAAGATGTAAGGTTCGGCATTGTCATGGCGGTTAACGGCGGAGGCGGAGGAGAATTATTCGATGTGTCGCCGATATAAAAAATGGTGGCGGAGTTTGATGACTGGGAGATGGCTGGTGGAGAGGAGTAAATGATGGTTAGTGTTTGTGAACTTATCGAGAGTTGTGTTTGGTGGTGCTCCGTCTCTTCAAGAAGCTACTGAAGCTACTTCTGATCTCAAACACGCTCTCAAAAAGTGTGTGATTTACTGTGCTATTTCTATTTATAGTACTTTATGTATAGTTTTTGTAGATAATATCTACATTTTATGTATACAATAGTGAATTAATTAAATTCAATTTAGGTTAGAAGATTAGTCAGAATATTTCTCATTAAATAAAATGTGATGAGTGAACGGAGGGAGTAGCATTATATCTAACTTCTGCAATTTAGTTTGTTAGTGCAAATTATACGTCAAATATGATAATTTTATATTTGAACTGGTGAATTAATATAATTCAGTTTAATTTCAAATATTGGTTAAATTGATTTTCATGAAATGAAATGTGATAAGTAAAATAGAGTGGAGGGAGTAGTATCTGTTGTTATTGTTGATTTTGAAGTATTGCTTTTGGTGTGTCTGTGTTTTATAATCATAGAAATTGAAGTCTTTTGTAAAACTTAATGGTGTTTGAGTGATTACTTAATTGATTGATTCGATCGACTAATAAAGTTACAAGTTTTAATGAACACGCCTCTTAAATGTTTGCTCAATCAATTTTTGTTCAGTAGAGTAAAATGGGACATGTTGCAGCAAACTTTAAAATGTTCAATTTAGTTTCAAAGATTAGTTAAATTTACTCTAATGAAATGGAACTTACAAAGTAAAAGTGAAGAGTGATCACTCAATTGATTGATTTGATTAACGAATAAAGTTATAATTTTAATGAACATGTTTTCTCAATTGTCTCCCCAAGAAAAATTTTGCTAATTAAGATAATAAGGGATGTGTTGTACTTGCAAACTTTCAATGTTTGATTTGATGTTGCCTCATTTTAATGTAACTTGGATTAGCCTAATATGAACTGAACTATTGAAAATGAGCTACCTCTTAAAACTCACAGCAAATAAGCACCATGGGAGTTCATATATATTAATCATAAGGAGTTGAGGCATTTTTGCTGTTAAGGGCTATTGGATTAATTCAAAAAAATAGGTATTTTCAACTTATTGTGTCAAAAAATATCATTCTCATTAGTATTATAGTTGGGTGACATTGTCAGAGTCCAAATGCATTTTTCTGTGACAGTATTAGTGAAGATAGAAACTTAAGTTTTGGACTTGCAATAGATAAAGGAGATAATGAAAATGTTCTTATCTATTTGTTTGTTGTTCTGTTCTTAATATTTGAATGTTTAGTCTTTTCATAATACTTTCATCAATATTTAACCTTTAGCCCCCATAAGGCTTACGTCTGGGATTCGAAAGGCTATTGGACGTTCGTTACGGTATATACTTCTCAATGTTACTCTGCGTACAGATTTTTAGCTGTTCTAATAGATGATGTGAACGAATACTCACATAGTGTCAACTCTAAACTCTTCTTAAATTTATAAGGTATATTTGTCTGGATCTGCTAATGAAGATGGTGGATCTTGTGTATCCAGCTCGAGCTCATCACCCTACTCCAAAGCTTGTGTTGTCAGCGAGACTGTAGTCACAAAGTCTGCGCCAAAACATGCTATACAGGCATTTAGGTTTCTAAATGAAACTTTTGCCACTCAGGTTTTCTTCTTTGTCATTTATGTTTACATGTTCTCTTAGTTTTCATATTCTATCTAGTGTTGTATGTTTTATGTATTTGAAACTGGATATAGCAATTTTTTCTTTTAATCCTTTAGTATAAACCCTTACTAGGGGTGAGGAACGGATATGAATATGTTCAATTTGAACAAATGAGAAGATCCTGTTAACAAAAACTAAACTAAATATTGTAGTTGCAACATAAAAAATCGAACTACTGTATAACAAGCTGTCCCCTAATCCACTTGTGGCATCTCCTCAAACAAACACTATTTTTTTTGGAATTGCGAGTGACTGTAAGAATTTAGAACTCTTCTTCTTTGTGAGTTTGCAGTGTGGTTTGCCTCATTTAATTTTTCTTTAGGTACCACTTTCTAGATGTTGACATCTGTAGAGGAGATATATCTGAGTTGAGTCCAATACTGATCTATAACATAGTTAGATTTCTTAAAAAGCAGCAGCATTTTAATGTCAAGATAATCTTTGTGGTGTCCAGTGTATAGTCCACTGTTATATCCAATTCTACTGTTTGGCGGATGGATGGTGTCATTAGCTTTCTTCATTCACATTTTAGCTTAAGGCATGAGCATAAAGTAGCTTAGATGGATTAGGTGTTGTAGATCTAAAAGTCCTTTTAAGCAATTTTTTATCCATTTTCTTAGATTTAATGATGTTGCATTCCCAGTGGACACTCCTAATAACTTGATAAGCTCTTAGGAGTGTGGTCTTAATAGTGTCTAGGGGTTACGAGTGTGCCAGGTTTGCTAATGTTGATTCTATTTTTCCCCCTCCTAGAGCGTTGTTGCTTCAATTGCTTGTGACCCAAATGTGTGGAATGAGGTAATGCAAAATCCATCCCTTCAAGAATTCCTTTACTCACAGAAAACCAGTGAGAAATCTATTTCTTTGATTCTACTCAAATATTTCATGATGGTCAAGCTTCTTACTACAATACTATTTTCGCAGGTGCATCATTCCCAGACTCGGATCACAAGATAGATGAATCCATTACTGATGTTGATTCCTTTTCTCAGTTATCCTGAAGGAGTGCATCTTCCAAATTTGATGTAGAAGAATCTAAATTCGGGAACTCTTTTATAGACTTTTGCAGAATGTTACATGAACAGTAACATAAACTGTAGTTGATATGATGAACAGCTTGTCAGATTTCTTCAACAATCTCTTTGGAGGCAACAAGATTTTCTTTAATACTGATGGAAGTGCTAAATTAGGCGTTGTGGAGATGACATTGGGAGCATCTTTCATGGGCTTAGCAGTCATAGTTATGATAGTGATTGTCTCAAAATGTGGTTAATCATGATGTCTTCATAGTTATTGCTATTTGAATTCGTCGAAGTTACATGACCAAGTGTTACATTTCTTCTAGAATAGGTATTGAGTGTTTTGTTGAGGATTTTTGGCCATGCCGGGCTGCCAATGACTTGTTGAACAGTTTTGTAAATAAAATAAAGTCATTATAGACAATGCTTATGTTTTAGTTTCTTGGTTTTGTCCTCTAAATGACAACAAAGCTAGATTTGTAACAGACATTATATACTTTGGGTACTTGTTACAGACACAAAATCCTCTAATTTTTCAACTCTCTTCATCATTGGCATCATGCTAATAAATTTATCCTTTAAGTAAATTAGTTTTGATAGCAGCGATAGCAGCTATAATCTCCATAGTTTTGAAAATTTTCATCGTGATGTTAATTCTCTTCTCCTTGGATTGAAGAACATCGCGTGTATGTATGTTGTGTACTCATGCTAGGGTGTACAAGTAATACATCTTCCCAAAAATTTATACTGCTAACACTGGGCTGCTACAATAGTTCAGTTTTGTGCCACAGAAAGGTATGGTTTGTTCCTCTAGTGCTATATATTTGAACTTTTCCATGGAAGATGTTTCGGTACTGTTGATGTCACATAAGCTGAACTTGGGGAGAAGAGAACAAACATCAAATGCTTCATTTCCTTTGAATTGTATTTTATTGAACCATTGCATTCAAATGTGTGTTGTATTACAATCTATGAATCTAAGTTACATAGATCAAATTATACAAGTATTTTATGGCACATATTGTACAAACAATGATAGTTGAACCACCTTTCATGTCTAAGTCTATCCTCTAGGGCAAGTGTTATAGATCATCTGTCGAATCATTGCAGAATAACCTAGTGTCAACTCTTGCCCATGAGGCATAACTTGTTTCTTTGGGGTCTAAAAATATTACCTCTTGGACAAGACTTATAAATTATCTACCAAATCATCACACACTAATCTAGTATCAACGTTTGTCCATGGAACATAACTTATTCATTTGTTATATTAAGTTTTACCTCTAGGGCATGAGCTGCAGATCATCTGCCAAGTTATTACATGCTAAGTTAGTGTTAACTCTTGCCCAAAGGGCATAACTTGTTTTTTTAGGTCTTAAGTCTTGCCTCTAGGGCAAATGTTGTAGATCATCTGCCGAATCATTACAGAATATGCTAGTATCAACTTTTGCCCATGGGGCACAACTTGTTCTGCATCTTGCCTTCAAGGCAAATTTTAAAGTATATCCCGTGGAATTATTCACATCATATATCTTGGGGGTGTATTCCTTCCCCGAATCCTGTTAATATGATATATTTTTACATATCAATATATAAGAAAATTTAACATGCTAAATAATTTTTATAAATAATCAATAAGAAGGTGTTGAGTTAAATACTTCACCACAAGTTAAAAATTCATATAAATAAGAAGACATTCATTATTGAAAGTCAAAAGTACTTCTTACTAACTAAAATAGGGATCAAAAAATCCTATTATAACTGTTATTTTGATCCAACTTCTCGGATAAAAAGTAAAACTAATCATGTTTTCTTATTTTTCTTTTTGTATCTTCTTGCATATGGATGAAGGATAGGAGTATAGTGACAATTTGATTTGTTATGCCTGCTTCTTTTGCATCTCAAATATCTGTAATTGTTTCTTGAAGATTTTATTCTGTAAGAATATCTGGATGTTTGTCTTCTCCCAAGTAGAACCTCCTTATCTGGGGGGTTTGTGATCAGATCCTTTATGCTATCTGGGACAATCCATGGTGATGTGCTTCCAACTGGTAGGATTTCTCCCTGGTATGTTTGTAGCCAACACTGTCTTGCGAACCAATGAGAATAATAGCTAGACTTGTTCATATGTCTACTTTCTACCGCTGCAATTGCATGGGTGCATGGTAACTCATCTGTTCGAAATACCAAGCATTGACAAGTCCTGCTTTTCAAGTCTATAATATATTAAACTCTTTCTTCTCTTACAACAAATCTTGTTGTATCAATGAGGTATACCTGTAAATAAAATGATAAATAAATGACAACTTCTAGTGAAACATCTAGTATATAAGCAGAATCAAGCATACAGAGCAATCAACCATACATAAGGGCGAATCTTGAGGCAACCAAAAAATAGCTACAATCAAGCATATAACATCAAAATCACAATCTAATATTGAACTAATCGAAAATCTAATAATAAGTGACCAATAATAAGGATAACAATTAAGGTTCTATTTGAAAATAGAAGACAAGGGCCAATATAAGGGATAGTTAGAGTTTTGATGCTTGGTTTGGTCAGGGAAAGTGCAGGAGAAGGATCTGTCATCCAAGGCATGAGCTTTCAAAGTAAAATTCCCTATATTATATGGAAAAGATAGAACCTTGCTTAGGAACAATAGTTGATTCAATAGTGATGCTTCCAATATATGAGCAGGAGAATCAGCTGCAAAGAAACTGAGATAAAATAGATATTGCATCTAGTCTAGGAGTAGAATCAACTATGATTGTGAAACATCTAGTAAATGAGCAAAATTAGCCATATAGAGCAATCAAACATACATAGGGAACGAATCTTGAGGCAACCAAAAAATAGCTATAATCAAGCATACAACATCAAATCACAAATGATCACGCAGCTATGAGCAGAAGCAACAAAACACATATTTCGCGCGTGAATCTTAAGGAAATAAAAAACTAGCAATAAATCACAAATAAAAGTAAACCAGTTATGTATAATCTGCAATTAAAAAATAGTAACAGCATATTTCTCTATTATCAAAATATAATTTCAATTACTTACTTTCAATTTCAAGGAGACTTGAATCTTGTCAGTCACCTCCACTTTCGCCCAACGTGTGATGTCATGAAAGTTGCCTTGCAATTCCATTTTTCTTTCATAAAACTAACTTTGTAACTTCTTCTAAATGTAATCGATCATTCCTAATATTAGCAGTTGCCTGGCATTTCTCAGTACAACATTCATGGACTTCACGTTATTAGTCGTAAGCATATTGTACCTTCTGTTGGTATAAAACAAACAAGCCCATCTTTCTGGTATTCTTCTTTCAAATACTCCGTAGCAACTTTGTCGAATTTTTCTATCTCATCAATGAAAGCGCAAAATTTAGTTTGTTTGTATGTTGTTGCTGTGTTGTAGAAGAGTGATAGAACCACATCTGAGAAGTATCTTTTTTTAAATTCTTCTCCATGTGATAGATGCATATACCGTGTTGACACTTTGGATAGACATTTTCAATTGTATTTGCAATGGCTGGGTGACGATCTAATAGAATAAACAATTATTCACATACCCCAATTGCATGTCTTAACTGATTGAATAACCAGTTATAAGACTCATTATTTTCTGAGTCTGCAATTCTGAAATCCAAAGGAAATATATTGTTGTTTCCATCCTTTGACACTTCTATCATGAGGACACCACAATATTTCGCCTTAAAAAATATTGCATCTACCATTATTACTGGTCTATAGTTGGTCTATCCAATGATTGAAGTGCATATTAAAACCTGCGTTGAGCAAAAATATATTAGTAACAATTTGCATTTGATGTTTATAATCAGAGTACAACAATTTTCTAAACTAAGTCTTGCCCATAAGGAAAAGTTGCATCTATGTTAATAATCTAATCAATGCAATTAAATAATAAACTTTTGCCTCTTGGGTAAAAGTTTTCAACTTCAACAGGATAGCATTTGTACAACAATTTTCTAAACCAAGTCTTGCCTATGAGGCAAGAGTTCAATCTATGTTAATAATTTAATCAGTGCAAATAAAGGATAAACTTTTGCTTCTTGGGCAAAAGTTTTCAATTTCAACAATTTTCTAAACCAAGTCTTGCCCATGAGGCAAGAGTTCCATCTATGTTAATAATCTAATCAGTGCAAATAAAGGATAAATTGTTGCCTCCTTGGAAAAAGTTTTAAATTTCAATATCTTCTAATCCAAGTCTTTCCCATGAGGCAAGAGTTCCATCTATGTTAATAATCTAATCAGTGCAAATAAAGGATAAATTGTTGCCTCTTGGACAAAAGTTTTCAATTTCAACAATTTTTTAAACTAAGTCTTGCCCATAAGGCAAGAGTTTTATCTATGTTAATAATCTAATCAGTGCAAATAAAGAATAAATTGTTGCCTCTTGGACAAAAGTTTTCAATTTCTACAATTTTCTAAACCAAGTCTTTTCCATAAGGCAAGAGTTCCATCTATGTTAGTTAATAATCTAATCAGTGCAAGTAAAGGATAAATTGTTGCCTCTTGGGCAAAAGTTTTCAATTTCAATAATTTTCTAAACCAAGTCTTGCCCATGAGGCAAGAGTTCCATCTATATTAATAATCTAATCAGTGCAAATAAAGGATAAACTGTTGCCTCTTGGGCAAAAATTTTCAATTTCAACAGTATAGCATTTGTATCTGTTCTCATCGTCTCTCTTTATGTTTGTGCACGTGCCTGGGTTGTTTTCTTTCATCATGTGAAGATATGATGGCAACCTGTTGTAGTTCTCTTCTGTGGTTCCTCTTATCACCATATAGGCATGTTGTATCGCTCGCCATTCTTTGTTGTAGGATATAATGATTCCATATTTCCTTCTTATTTCATCTACTACGAAGTTGGGTGTGATTACATTACTAGAGTCACGCATGAGCTCTATCATGTAGTCACATATGACCTTTGATGTTGCATTCCTGTGGTCGGACGTTATGAAATCAACCGAGCAACTGTGAGCCTTTTCATATGTAGTAACCTGAAAGAGCAAAGAATCGGCAATCTTCAAGGCATGAAACTGCCATAAGAAGTTGTTGTCCAAATATTGCAGTGAATATCTTATTGTGCTTGATTTGATAACTTTAAATTGGATATTATATGTAATTGCAATATTTGACATGCATGTCATCATATTTTGTTTGTCAATGAAGATCGACTTGACATTTACCTCATTCAAAGAGGCATTATGTCACAAGAGAGTAGTCTCGACATCAAGTATCCTTTTCCTTTTTTGGCTACCCTCTAAGTCTTGGATGGCTCAGCTATTTCAGCCTCTAATATTTATTAAATAACCTGTAACTCGTTATTTCTATCAATTCTTTCAATACTCATTTCTTTTCCATCCATTCCAAGTACAACCCTTGTGAAAAATGAAACAATAAAAGATTAGTAACAATTTAATTTAGAATATATATCTTCAACAAGTAAAATCATTGAAGAGTAAGGCTTAGTCAACTATTGCCTATGGGGCATAACTGTCAAAGTCTTGCCTCTAGAGCAAGAGTTATAGGTCATCTTCCAAATCATTACAGACTATGACAGTGTCAACTCTTGCCCATGGGACATAACTGTCTCAGTCTTGCCTCTGGGGCTAGAGTTATAGGTCATCTTCCAAATCATTACAGACTAAGGAAGTGTCAACTCTTGCCCATGGGGCATAACTTGAAATGATGGCAGAATCTGAAGATGCTAAAATAGCACTTGAAACTACTGAATAACACCTTAAAACTACTGAATAAAACACATTGTAGGGGTGATTCTGAGAGGATTGCTTACTTCAAAGATAGGTTGCAAGTGATACAACATAGTTTATCAACTCAATAATCTGATAGTATAATGTTGAAAGATAACGATGTACTTATTATTATTGAGAAGTAGAGCAAAATTGAAGAGAACACATTACAATAAAAAATCAGGGCTTTGTGCATAAGCTAGGTGATTCAAACCCCATGTATTTTAGTGCAATTTGACTCAAACATAAGGTATCTAAACG
This sequence comes from Capsicum annuum, assembly GCF_002878395.1. NCBI lineage: Eukaryota > Viridiplantae > Streptophyta > Magnoliopsida > Solanales > Solanaceae > Capsicum > Capsicum annuum. The sequence continues at coordinate 168,412,138 of NC_061111.1, read as the reverse complement.
CTATGATAGATGCTTAATTGTGTGAACATCTCATCAAAAAGCTTCAGATGTTAGAGAGCAAACTTCAAATACTTCACTATATATTCTTAAGCAAATACAACAAGTCAAATTGGTTTCACAACATCAATCTACATGTATACAGATTTTCTAATCATATTAATTTAACGTTGCAGGCCAAATGCACATAATCGTGGCATCATAAGAGGTCATTATGGACACGTTAATCAGATGGGACATAGCTTCAACACCGATACATCAGATTGTAAGGTGAATTATGTTGATAATGTTTATGAGGAGCAGAGCCACTGTGTTCAATATTCTAGACAATCAAATCTCCATCTGTATGGAAATGATTTGTACGATGATATTGATTAGAACCACGCAATACATGATGAATAAGATGACACTCCAACTCCTAAGCAAGTTGGATTACTAAGCTTATTCAAATACTCAACCAAGTTAGATATAGTCCTACTGTTGTTGGGTTGTATTGGGGCTCTAATAAATGGAGGATTGATTCCTTGGTATTCTTATATTTTTGGTAATTTCGTAAACAAAATTGCTTTGGACAAAGATAAAGACCAGATGATAAAGGATGTGGGAACGATAATATATACTTGGACTTTTATTGTGTGCTTCCAAATTTCTCAGTTAATAACCCCATACCCTTCCATACCGCGAGCGGTAAAAAGAGATGGATTCATGAATACTACTATCCTAAAGTGGATGTAACCAATACTACTGTAGTTAACAAAACATGGAGGATTAAATATGCTGCGTGTTCAACAATGAAGGATTTTTTTAACACGAAAGAGTTGTACAATGTAGTGAACTGTACAATAGTAATCTTGTTACCTAAAGTGCCAAATCCTACTACCATTATAGAGTTTAAACTCATTGCATGTTGCTCTATATTATACAAGCTAATAGCTGAGGTGCTCTCTCTTAGAATCAACAATTTAGTGCTTCTTTACTCGCTAAACATAGGCTGGATTTATCCGAGATGGAAAACACAGCCTTTGTCTCCAAGACCAAACTCTCGCAACTACTCAAACACAATTATAATCGCAATAACAAACTCCCCACAACCTGTTAGACACAATTCCTCATCATCTTCTAATACTAATTAACCCACTAGTTTGAAATACTTGGAACTAATTTCTTGTACCACCTTGACCTTATACATTTAGCCTTCCCAAAATATATTACGATCAACGTTAACTCCAATATTAACAGCCTTTCCTTCCAAGGCCGTCCCTCACAACAACTAAAACATAATTATAACCGCAATAACAAATTCCCCAGAACCTTTTTTGATGCAATTCCTCAATGGTAAATATGTTATTACAACAACAGTATATCCCAACTTCATCTTATGTTTACCTCCCTAAAAATTAAATCAATATGCTAATTGTATAACGAGCTAAAATTACCACAATGCATCAATAAGCTAAAATTACCACAATAAATTTTGAGGATGAATTCCATACCTATGGAATTTGGGAGAAATAGATTTAACAGTAAATATTTTGGCAGGAGATTGATTCTAAAATTTGGAAGAGAGAGAGGAAGAAAGAGGTTTAATGGCAAATATTTTGCAGGAGGGTATTTTCGTCCAAGAAAATATGGCTTAACAAGTTAAGGCTATTTTAACAAAGCCTTTTTATTTGGGGATAAAATTTGAAAGTCACCCAATCTATATTTGAGAATAGCCCTAAGCCCAACTCACGAAACCCTGCCCAATTCCCTTAATATACTTCCTTATCCTTTTCCACACAAACAGAACAACAATTTCAGACGGCAAAACCAGAAACGGCAACAACAATATTAAATAATTCAGCAACGGAGTAATAGCAATACAACGACAACGTTAACAACACCAACAGCGTACCAATGTCCAACAACAACAATGGTCAATTTCGTATCCAATTTCAAAATTCAAAATCCTTTCCGAAAACCCCAAAACACCCCTCTATTTCCCTCTAAATTAAATCCCAAAAAACTCCCTATAATTACTGGTTGAAGAATAATAGTTGGGGATTCTTTGGGGAAAAATTGGGGATTCGAGAGGAGCGTTCCTCTAATCCCACATAACCAAAAAATTCAAAAATAAATTCCATGGGAAAATCAATTCCAATGAAAAGTTGAAATTGAAACTCCGGTGAAAATTTTGGTGAAATTCCCTTCAAATAAAAAGCTTGTCGTCCTAATTCGCTGCTCATTAAAAAGTAAAAGCCTTGTCCTTTTTTTTCTTTTTCTTCTTTGAAGTATTAAATTCCATTGATATGATGAATTGTGCCACGATTAGAATTGGGAGAATCTGTGTGAAATTTTATTTATTTTGATTGAGTGATAAAGTGGACAGTTAGGAGTTGTGTCGATAATATTAAGTTGTTAGGGATGCCTGCTTGTTAATTATCATAATACAGTGTGTTTGTGCATTAAGTGTTGGTTGAGACGACTTATTTTTCTCCCTAAAGAGTGTTTCAACGAGCATAGTTGTGGCTGGTTTCAATGATTTCTTCCAGGGAGCATGTACTATTATTTTAGCGGACTGTTTGAGCATTTTCTTTGGTCCGGCATACCAAAAGACCTATAAGGTGTGATTTGGGGCTGCTCTTAGAAAATCCCCCAAAACTAGAACTTTTGGAAATGACCATTATAGCTTATAATACCTCAAAGTTCATTGCCTTAGCCTAGATAAATTATATTTTCTCTTTAAAAGGGATTTTACTTTACTCTACATGTCAATTAAAGTTCTAAAGAGGTAAATTGATTGCTACTCTTTGGGGATTACCCCCTGGTTTTCTCCAAGATTAGGACTTGGGAATATGATGGGAATTATCAATGTTTTCTCATGTATTAATAGATTTTCTCCCTTTTTTTCCCTATTGTTAAACCCTCCCGATGGTAGTTTGTTTTCCTCGGCCAATCCTATGGAATTATCTTTGTTTAGCCCCATTATGTTGTTTCAAAATTGAGAACTAGTTCATCTGTTAAGAATCATTAATTTGAATATTGTAGAATGGTTGTTTGCTTGCTTCAATGATCAAAAGTTTTCTTCCCTCTTAAAAAATATTTAAAGGTGTTGCAAATTTGGTTTTTCCCCTATTTCCTCCCCTTTTTAAGTTCTTGTGTTTACTTTGAGTCTATAGCTCCTCTACGAATAAGAAAAAAAATACATAGATGAGTCATATCATAGATTTTTTTTTATTTTTTTCTTCTTTTAGGCATGATTTAATAATTTGTTTATTGTTGTGTGCTTTAGGCATTTGAACGCATGCCTATATTACCCCTACTGGAAATAGTGTTGACTTTATTTTTCTTGTTTTCCAAAGTTGCTAATTTGCTATTGTTTGATTTCGTTCACTTACATGCTCCTGCTCAATGAGTAAAAGTAGTAAAAGAAATAAGTATTTTTTTTTTAGAGTTAATACATAAAAATGACCCTAAACTTGATACCAAATTATAACTTTAACCTTAAACTTTGATAGTGCACAAATAGGACCTTTAACTATTCAAAACCTGAATAAATATGACCTCCGATCTTGCAACTCCATGCGTGAGTCTCACTCGCGCCTACGTGGAAAGGTAATCCAATCACACAGTGCCACGTCGTTAAAAGGGCTGACTTGGAGAAAGGTCATATTTGTGCAGTTTTGAATAGTTAAAGGTCATATTTGTGCACTGTTAAAGTTTTATTTTTTGTGCTAATACGACGTCGATTTATTATTATTATTATTATTATTGTTATTATTATTATTATTATTATTATTTTATTTATTTCTATAGTAGCAGTACCTAACTTTTTCTTAATTTTAAAAAATTGTTATTATTATTATTATTATTATTATTTTATTTCTATATCAGCAACACCTAGCCTTTTTTTAATTTAAAAAAAAACAGCCACTAGCAGGGATCGAATCTGCACAGTAGGCTGAAGGAAGCGCCCAAGAAGAGCAAATAACACCACTGGGCTATCTAAGTGTCTTGTTTCATGTGGTTCAACATTAATATACGTACATAAATATACATTTTCTATATTATATATATATATATATATATACAACGTAATTTTTTTATCGAGGGGGTTCAGGTGAACCCCATGGCAACCACGTAGATCCGTCCCTCGTTAATTTAATAACGTTAATTTAATAACATCTTTTAATTACGTTAATTTGATAACGTTAATTTAATATACTACTACTACTATCCTTAATAACATTAATTTAATAACGTTTTATTAAAACTATAATTTTTTTTTTATTATTAGTATAGTTTCATCTTTAATTTAATATTTAAATAAATAATATTTAGATATATTATATCACTTAAATTCGTCCTCTGCTTTATAATATATATGCTTACCCGCTCGATTTTTTCGTATGAGGCTGCCCACCTAATTAATAAATCTTCAATATTGTTTTTTTTCCACAATGACAAAAGAAATTAGATGTCATTTTTATCTTTGAGCCGAAAATAATGAAAAAATAATAGTGAAGAGTCATTTAAAGGTCATATTTGTGCAATTTTGAATAGTTAAAGGTCATATTTGTGCACTGTGAAAGTTTAAGGTTATATTTATGTATAATGCCCTTATATTTTAAGCTGGATGCGCCCAGTTTTGCGTGTTGAACACGCGTTTTGCCATATAGGATTGGAGGTCATATTTGTGCAGTTTTGAATAGTTAAAGGTCATATTTGTGCACTGTCAAAGTTTAAGGTCAAAGTTATAATTTGGTGTCAAGTTTAGGGTCATTTTTATGTATTAACTCTTTTTTTTATGGTTGAGCATCTATCATGTTTGTCTAAAGCATATTTGTTTACCTCTAACTGTAAATGCATTCAAGTACTTCCTCTTTGTTACAGCTTATTGAACTCAACATATATTAACTCCTTATTTCTTTTCTGTCTAACATGTGGAAAATGCCTCGGGTCCAAATGGAATCCCTCCCTTTGCATCTATGGGACCAAGTCCCAAATCCTTTGAGTCAAATTACATGCCGAAGTCCCAAAGAATGGACCAAAAGAGAAGAAACAGCTGCTGATATACACTGATATACGCCATATACGCGGGCTGTACAGGTCAAAAATGGCTAGTATGTGCTCATTTATGAGTCTTAGGGGTCATTTGGTAGAGTGTATTAGAAAACTAATGCATGCATTAGTTTAATGTGTATTACTAATACCTTGTTTGGTATACTTTTGCACCCTATGTATAACTAATGGTTGCATTAGTTATACACTCTATCGTATATTAAGGTGTGTAATACTAATATCTCAAAATCCATGGTATTAGCAATGCAATGGATTCAATACATGCATTAACATGATTAAAGACACTATTATCCCACAAAAAAAAAAATTCACATTCTTTCTAACATATATATGGAGGATATTTTTGTAAAAGAAAAAAAAATTAAGAAATTATTTAATTCATGTTATTTTTAATACACTAAACCAAACACTGCATAAGAAAAACATTAGCATAACTAATGCAAGCATAGTTAACACAAGCATTACTAATACAAACATTACTAAGAAACCATATTTTGCATTATTCTTATATACTCTACCAAACGACTCCTTAATGAAATTGGAAGCAAGGGCACGTATATACACCAGATATACAATAAAACGCAAGGATGAAGACCTTTGATATACAGTCAATATACACAGCTGAAAGAGCTGAAAATTCCATAAAGACGAGCCCGAAAATTGGGGCAGATTTCAATGGGCCAAATCAGGGGCCTAAATCTTAAACTTTTCCTCTTTAAATTCATTTGTATATTCCTATTTGATTACTTGTTTGTAATAAATTTTGGTTAAATTAAATTAAGTGAATATTATTTTGTATATAGTTATTAGGTTATAGCAATACTTTTACATAGTTATTGAACTAAAAATTTAATTGCAAGTTATAGCGATTCTGCAAAAAAAATATTTTTTAAAAAAATAAGTGTTTGTTACTATCTCCTATTTTTTAGTCTTTAATATTCTATCTCTCCTCATTAACTCCATTGATAATTATGTTAAGAATGAATTTTGGTTTCAAAAATTATCTTTATTTATACCTTTTTAACTTTATCAGTAAAGTAACAAAATTTGTTCTTAAATTAAGAAGTAAAATTTGGTAAAATATTTCTACATTGATACACATTATTCCTTCAATCCTTCTTCCATTATTCATAGATTTCATCTTTTTATCACAACAATGACTTTCAATAAATAATAATAAAATAAAGCTAAAAAAAAATCTTTACTGATTTTTTTTTCTAAAAAAATATGACACATACTTTGAGAATTAACTATGCCAAATAAAGTATTCAATAAGAAAAATGAAAAACTGAAAAGTACAACATTGTAAAGAAATGTAACACTTTATCAATTAAAATTCCAACCCAGTTAATAGATTTAGTTTTATTATATGTGAAAATTATATTTATATGTATTTTTTAGATTGTTTATTGCAAGTTGTAATTATATTTTTGTATAACTATTGAACTATACTGATTTCAGAAAACAAAATTAATATAGTGAATCAACCCCAATAGCAACCATGATTAATACAGATTACCTTTTTTTATTACAACAAAAAGTTATTTGAGACAAAAGTATAAAATGACTTTAATAAAATTTATTAATCTAATTCGTGGATATCATATTATGTACCATTTTCATACACTAGAAACAGTTATAAGATATATCATTTATATAGAATCTTATATACCAATTTCATAAATTGAGACCCCAAAAATAAAAAATTATTTAAAATATGACTTTGTTATATAAAATTGATTTTAGCTTAATTATTTAAAATAATATATGAATAATAGGGTTGTATACAATTCAAAAATTGAAAGTAAATTATTAACATGTAATATTTACTATCACCAATTCTATTGTGAATTCAAAATTCATGAATTAGAAATTAAAATAGAGATTGAGTAAGAATTAATTATGGAAAAAGAAGAAGTATTTGTTTTTCTTTTTAAAAAATGAATATAAATATAATTTTAAAAACAGAAAAAAAAATATGCACCTTAATAGGTTTCATAATTTTAGCTCACTTAATATCTAACTCCTATTAAAATGGAAGTTTTTTTAATTAGCATATAAAAAAATATTTTATTCTTAATTTTGTTTGTTTTAAATTTTTTATTATTTTGTTTTTTTAAAGAACTTGTTATTAGTTGCACTCTAAGAAATCTTGCTACGACTTGCAATTTATAATCTAAGGAGGTATATTTAGATTTTTTCCCTTAAATTAAATCGCCTTTTGAATTGTCATTTCTATTTTGTCTTTTTCTTCTTTTTTATAATTCGTCACGTAGTTTAAATTTTCAGGTTAATAAAACTAGTCTCTTTATGTTTTTTCCTTGAGAATAAGCTTTTAAAAATAAAAATGACATTTCACTTTATTATTGTATTAAAGTATTTTATTTAAGTTAAAAGAAATTTCTCATCAACCTAAAATCAATTTTCTTTACAAAAATTAAAACATTTTCATTAATTAGTCGAATTTCATAATTTGTTTACATTAATATTTTTCGTTAAAAATGAATATTTGTGTTATAATAAATGATATTTAAAATCACTTTCTTTCTCCTTTTTGTTTGACAAACAATTTACAAATGAATCGAGTTTAGTTCAACCTTCTTCAAAGAAGATTTCTTTAAGTTAAATAGAATCAATTTTCACTAGAATAAATAAATGTCATCTTAGGTCTTCAAAAAAAAAAAGTAGTTTGAATCAAAGTTATTATTATTATTATTTTATATAAAATCGAGTCTTTGCGAAAATTATCCACTTTTAGTTAGTCAAATTATGTTTTCGTAAACCGTTTTAAACGGACGCTCCTAAGTGCCTTAAAAGCCTTCTTAGGACATTAATTGAACCCTTACTCAATATCTCTCATTTCAAAGATTTATTTCTGTTTTTAAATCTTTGAAATTTCGTTAAGTTTTCTTGGTATTTTCTATAAAAATCAAGTGGCGACTTTGTAAGAATTTTCAAAATTATTTTAAAATCTTCTTGAATTTTGAAATAGTTTGAAAAAGTCAAAACTATTTTTTTAAAATAAAATCCAGAAAAGGATAAAACACCTGGTGCCCGGCTCAACATCAATATCAAAAACAATATCTTGATCTAGATGCATACCAGACAAATCCATAGGAAACACATCTAAGGAAGGAGGTGAAACAACACTAGTATCACGAATATGATCCAAGTAAGATAAACATGCCCTCTCAACCAATTTACGAGCCTGAACATAAGATATAGTCCTCTTAGGACCCGAATAAAGTACACCCTTAGCTATCCTTAGCTCACCCAGCGAAGCTAAAGTCACGATCTTACCATAATAATCTAGGACATTATGATAAGAAGCCAACCAATCCATACCCAAAATAATATCGAAATTAACCATATTTAACACAAGAAAGTCTACCAAAGTCTCACGCTCGACAAAAGTCACAACACAAAATTGGTGAGCTAGATCCACCACTAAAGAATCACTTACGGGGGTAGATACACGAATAGATATGGCAAGAGGCCCACTAAAAGAATCAAAACCCGAAGAAAAATACACAAACACATAGGAGAAAGTCGATCCGAGATCAAATAATACAGATGTAGGTCTGAAAAACATAAGGACGATACCTGTGATTATAGCATCTGAAGCCTCTGCCTTCGGTCTGGGTGGTAAAGCATAGTACTAGTCACGAACACCAATTTCTTGGGTAGCCCCATGAGCTCCACTGTCTCTACTCCCCGTACCTCTGGTAGCATTTCTACCTCTCACAGCTGAAATAGGAGTAGCCTGAATTACCAGGTGAGGACAGTTTTGGGCCAAATGTCCAACCTCACGAGACACATAACATATCCTATGGCCCGCTCCAATAGGAGAAGAAACTACTGGGCCCGAATAGATACCCTGCACTGTTGAACCCAAAGATCCATCACCTAAAATTTGTAAAGCCGTCTGCACTGGCCTACCGTGGTATCCACGAGAATCTCTAAACTGTCTACCTCGAGAGGTTTGACTCCTGAACTGACCCAAACATCGTGCCTTCTTGGCGCCTCCCTGAGGAGGAGTGCTAGGGAACTCTTTTATTTATGTTTTTGGTTCTCGCAGAAAAATTTGTCACGACCCAAAAATAAGGGCCATGATGACACTTGTCGCGGCATACCTTGACAAGTAAGTCTATCACCAAAACTGATACAAAAAGAGGAAAAGACAAAAATATCCCAAGGTAAGTCTTCTAGAACAAAGACGAAACATACAAGTAATCATAACAATACGAAAAGAACTTATCCAAATATCAATCATGCCCAAAATCAGGTGTCAATAGTATAATAACTACTAATATAATTCAGGAGTCAAATGCATCAAAAAATAACCACAAAGGAATAATATTTATCTCTGAATACTAATAAAGACATAACTACTATAGAAAGATAGAGGTAAACTCCGGATGTAGGAATGTCCAACTACTACCTTGGAAGCTCCAACGATCGCCCGAGTCAAGCAAACTAAGGCGTACTCGAGCTAGGACCTGCATGAAAAGGATGCAGTAGGCATGAGTACGGTCCACTTGTACTCAGTAGGTATCATAGGCCGATCAAGCAAAGTAGAAAATAAAGTATAGAAAATACATACTAAGGACACGCCACCTGCAGTAAAAAAATATCCAACAACGGCATCCCATACCGTTTGCACTAACAGTTCTATAATATCCATATATAATACAACAACACACAAGATATGGATACAAATAAACACATGATCACATACAAGTAGAACAAAAGAGGGACATGTATAATTAAGATTATCAAGTACAATTAAAGGAAGATAGAACAATTAGACCTTAACAAGTCAAGATATAGAAAAAATAGGTAGATAGCAAGTCAATATGGCTATTCAAACAGAACATAAACACAATAAAATCTTGAGTTTGGAACATAGCCTCAAGTTTGGCACATAACCTTAAGTTTGGCACAGAGCCTCAAGATCACTAATATCCGCAACTCTTCTTTGGCATGATCCTTCAGAGATGGTTAATAAAATCCAATATCTGATACCAATATCTAGTATTCCATTGTTTTCAATATTTTCAAAGCACATACATAACATAAGACACAAATCAAGTACACATACATGACAACAAGGATATATAAAGCAGTAAAATGACCAAGTGAAATAATGTGTATGATGATATGAGAATGACCGTGCAATGTTCACAACTTTTCAAAATGAATATTTTCACAACCAACCATAATGTTACAATTTCACAGCCACGTGAGCCAATATTCACTCATTACTTCTGTTTCATCCATGAATTTCTGCATGTTTCATATACCAATAAGTATGGATATATCACAATATACCAATGAAACCACTTTAGGTATTTCAACAACACAATAAAATTATTCACATGTATTCGAGGCTATCAACACCACATAGGACCCCACATAGTCACGCATATCACATCATATCTCAATTTCAACAATTACATCACATTAGACCCCCACAAGGGCACAAAATATAAATAGTCATTTTTCATAATTATTTTCCACCCTTAACATGTATTTTGTACCATCATTTAATATCCGGCCCAGCATGAAAGAGTTAAGCCATAACCTACCTCGAATGCCAAAACTGACCCGCTACACTTTGAACCCACGATATTATTTTTTTTGAATGATCCCAAACTCCACTAAAAATATCAAATAGCAAATCTACGTGTCAAAACAAAATCAAAGATACCTATCTTGACTACTTTTGATTTGGGGTCAAAACAGACTCCCAGAACGAATTTTCAAAAAAGAAGGGCAAAATCAGAACTTTACTTTAAAAATATGTTTCCCATATTTTTAGGAACCTACAGCTGAAAACCCAAGTTAAATCGAGTAAAAATAGAGGTTCGGATCGAAGAAAACTGTTTTTGCACGTTATTGGGTAAAATCTTTGAAATCCAGTTAAAATCAAGATCGGAGTTGTTTTAAAGGTTAAATTGATAAAAAACTAGTAATTATAAGATGAAAATATTATTCAAGTGAAAAGAAGTGAAATTGAGGTTCAAAATCAAGTCCTAAGATTTTTGGAATTTTGAAAAAATAATCAAGAAATTACTAAAAAAAAGGTGAATTCTTACTTTAAATCTGTAATAAAACCAAGAAATAAATGTTAATCTAGCCTTTCAAGCTCCCACAAACTTTACTTTTAAGCTCCCACGCTATTTGAGGGTTTAACTCTCATGTGGCAAGGTGAAAGAATGGACAAAATAGGCCAAAAGAGGGTTAAAAAAAACTAGTTTAATGCAGAAAAATCTGCACAGCTTTTTAAGTCCAAAAAAAATGGACTTCGATGGGGTGCCTGAAATTCGTTCGGAGTTCGATATACGCAAACGAACTATGCAACCATACTAAATTTAATGCTCCGAACGCGTTGGCGAAGTCGAATTTTTGAAAAAAATATTATTTTTACAAAGTTGACCCCCGAAATCCAAAATCATAATTTTCCAAATCGAGGGTCAAAATAAGTTTTAAAAGCCGTAAAATAATACCAAACTTGCTAACACCGTAAAATTGACATTTTGGATCTTCTGGTGAAGTCGGATTTTCCATCTGAGGTTGTTTCGACCAAATATGGGATCCACACTCATATATCCAATTTTTCAACTTTTTGACCAATAGGTTAAAATGAGTTCAGGTGCACCAGGACCCGAACCAAAGCTCTACCCAACCTAAAATTAATATTTTGCAATTGCTGGCTCAGTCCGCTAGGCCATCCGTCGCACGGATCAAAAGATATCCACATAAGTCCAAAATAAAACTCTCGAAGCCATCAAAAACCATAATATCGCATAAATGATACCAAAATGCATCAAACATCAAGCCAATCATCCCCAAACCCTAAAAATACCATAATGCAATGACGGAGAGAGGTAAAATAGTCAAATCACACAAAATCACAAATTTCACATATTTCATCAAATTCTTAGGTCGTTGCAAAATTTAAGTGGAATAAGGACTAAATATAATAAATTTCTCAAGACTTGGTAGGTATTTGGCTGCCAAAGGTTTCTTAATCTGAGAATAAGGTATCCATTATTGTTATTGATAAGCTAGACTGTGATGGTTATAACTAGAGAAAATATGGCCAAAAAAAGGTTAAGGCTACTGAATGCCCTCGGGGCTATATACGTGCACACATTTCAAATGTCCAGTAAAGAAAAAGGGTTGAATGACCATTGATGGTCACATAACTGTGATCACATATAATGGCTAGCACAACCATTCTTAACCAAAAAAACAAATAAAAGATGATTTTGCTTTAGATAGTACAAACTACTCCAAAGTTCAACTAGACATTCGTGCACATGATTGGACAGTAATGAATCGCTCAGATGGGTATTCTCCTTCTTGTTCCAACCAGGTTCCAACCAAAATGACATCTGAATATCTTGTGAAAAAAATGTAATGAAACCAAAATCAACTTGATAGAAGTAGATGGGGTGCATGATGAACCAAATGTAAAGAGAATGAAGATAACAGTTGAGATCATCGCTTCATCACATGGCACAATAGTTGGATCCAAGATTGTTCTGCAGATGAGAAGTGGAGTTGATTTCTTAGATGGCGGTTAAAAGTATGGCCAGAAGGTGATAAAGAGGACTCAGCATTCAAGGTACCTGGTAAAGGGGTTTAAGCATTCAAAGAGTTACTACCGGTGCACATATCCTGTATGCAATGTTTGTAGACAGGTTGAGAGGGATTCAACTGATCCATAGACTGTCTTAATAACATATGAAGGCAAGCATAATCATGATATTCCTATTGTTAGTAGGAATAAAGGAATGAGGAATAAATGAAACTGTGATTTAGAGGCTTTCAGTTCACAAAAATATTTTGGTTATTGAAAGCGACAATGAAATACTTGTGTTTGAAAAAATTACAGGATAAGTAGCATTACCACAAGTAAATGGATAAAAGGATGTGGTTTGAGTTCTTACTTACTTCTAGACAAAAGACTGATAGTACAATCTATCTTTGTTGAAAACCACATGCTGGTCCTATGAATTTGTTGGTTGGTTTCAAGAAATAATTTCATATTCTATTGTTGTTTTCTAAGGAAAAAAAATAATATTTAAAAATTGAAGCTGTGTCCGGCCATGAAATAAATTAAATTTTTTTTTTTTTAACTTTTGTGGGTTTTGAGTATCAAAATTCTTTTATATGCAATTTTTGTTTCTAATGTTGTTACATGTCGGTAGTATTTCCGTTGTAATAAATTTGTAAATATTCTTTTTAATACATATTCATTAGATAGGAAGGTATAAAGATCGCGAATTAGGTACATGGTTAGTAGATAATTTAACTCTAACTCACTTTTCTCCATATTTAGGTTTGATTTTTGAACAGTTTTACTTTCTTTTAGGTTTAGAAATTTTTATATATCAAGAGAAAAAAAAATTTAATATGTATATATATCTTACCTAAATTTTGGTGTAACTCTTGAAGTTCAAGGCAGTAGAAATTTCAATTCAAATATTAGAATTGTGGTAAGTCACGTTGCTAAAGCAAATCCTAATTTATCATGAATTGTAATGATAGAATCTATGTGTCCTCTATATAAATAAATTAAATACGAATATGTTATGTGTTCTTTATATTCTATTACCTCTTTTCTGTAATTAATATTTCACCTTATTATAACTCTCAAAAATTAATGTTATTATAGTGTAGTTGATGGAGATGGATATAATATAGAATGAAATTTTCAATGTTTTTTTCTATTATTTTATACTATAGAAGGGTTAATATAGTTTGTGTTATCTTTATAATTGTAGTTATCCTCCCTTACTTTTTTGTGATAATCCTACATATGTTGTGTTGTTATTTATTTTATTTTAGTTGTGAAACATGAGAAGCTTCAGTTGCCTGAGAAATATAGCTCCAGAATCAAGAGATTTATAAATTATACTAATTCATTTGAAAGAATACAACGAGAACGAGAGATAACAATTATTCGGATATTAGATAATCATATTATTTTACTTTAAAAAGGAAAGAAAAGTTCAAATAATAAAGAAAAGTATAAACGTGAGAAAACAAAACAAAAGCAAGAAACACCATTAACATTTTTTTATGTTTGTAAAAAGCTTTTGTATTGAGTGTCTAACGTAATCTTTTGGTTTAGTTTTAAGGTTTCAGATTTCTATTTCTATTATGTTGGTGTTATTGATCAAGAATAATAAAACATCTTTTTATGTTTGTAAGTAACTTCTGTTATCGAATCTCCAACATAACTTTGTGATTTTCAGGTTTCATATTACATTGGGTTTATTGACAATGAATAATAAATCATCCTTTTATATTTGTAAGTATAACCTCAATCGAGGTTTATTTCATACGTCAATCTGAAACTAATTATAATATTATTAAAAATAAAATTATTGTATATATATATTAGTTTAAAATCTTGGGATAAGTAAAAAGGAACAAATACAGTTTTTATTGATTGATGTGATAGACTTGTGCAACGTGATAAAAAATACTTGATACACGTGCAACACACATATCTTAAACTAGTATATGTATGTATATATATATATATACACACACACACACACCATACTATAAATAAATTCTAATAAAACTACATGAAATATCTCTTTCTTTGATTTTTTTTCTTTTCGTTTTCTCCATTTTAAAATTTTTAAAGATAATAAAGTGTTATACTTTTCATGAAGTAAAATATCTCAAATTCATACATCAATTTTTGCAGGTTATAAACATGAGAGGTTAGGTTGACAATTATGAACATCATTAAGAATAAAACTAATAAAGATACTAATTAAAGATGAAAGTTTAAGAACTTTATAAAATTTCATATGCATGCTTTTAAATTAGTTGCTAAACCTTTAGTTACTTCTACTTCAAAATACTAAAGAATTGAAATCTAAACTAAATTCTCATCAATACAAATGAACTATCTTTGCTCTCCTTTAAATGTCGCTATTCTTAAACTAAAATAAATATATTTTTATAGTAGTAGCTCAGTAGCATTTTAATAAAAGTGAAAATGAAACTTTCAAAACTATAGATTTCATATAATAAATAAATAAAATAATTGATGTTAGTGAATATTAATTTTGTCTTATTTGGATCGGTCCAAATTAATTAGACATTAATATGTTGTGGCTAGAACGATAGGGATATAAGACTTAAAAAAATAAGAAAATAATAAAAAAATTGTTACTATATGACACATGCCATATTATTTTTTTATGACCACATCACCTACTTAATTGTGAATTGCAGAATTAAGAAGAAGTAAACATGAATATATACATATTTGCACCTATTAAAAAACACGGGAGATTACCATTATTTTTAATAAAAAAAATAGAAATATCAATGTGTAGTAATCATTTAGTTGAAAACAAAAAAGTATAAAATCTACTTACACATATCAAAACCAAGAAAAAGAATAAGTTTATAAAAAAAGGAAATACAGGATGATTTTAATATGCTTTTAAGGAAACCACACATTACCTAAATTTACATTCAAAATAAAATAATAAAACTCACCATTTGTGATTCTTTGTATGAATGTTTTTCTTTTCTTCAAAAATCTATATAAAAAGAGATTAGTAATATCATTTAAATTAAATGAATGATCATATCAATAACAAAATTTCAACAATAAAAAAATAAAATAACAAAAATTTGAAAAGAAAACTACAATTAAGCTAAAGATATTAAGAAAATACAGTAAGCTAAATGAATACCCCCTTCTGACAAATCCAAAATGCATTATGTAATTAGTATTGACAAACATTCTTCCATATGTGAACATTATACTACATTGCAAATAAAAAATTTACTTTAAACAATAATGAAAAAGGAAGAAAATTCTCTACTTCTAACTTCAACCAAAATTTAGTAATTTTCTTTGGTTGACTCGTATTAAAAGGGATCAAGAGTAGGAATCAAAAATGAATGAAGGAGAATAGAAATGTACATCAACACTTCATGATTGTTATTTATGGATTAGTTGAGTCATAAAGAATGGAGTTCAAGAGACATGTTATTTAAGTTAGAAATACAAATAGATGAATGTTTTTTGTAACCTATGAAATACAATTAAATAAATAAATATGATAGAATTTTTTAAATTATTAAGCAAATTGATCAATGCAAAAAATAAAGAAAAAATTCAAAAAAAAAATAAGAATAAAGATAAATAAGAATGGACATCATAGAGAGGTGTTGCATCACCTCCTCTATGACCTTACTTTATATTATATATAGATTTCTTCTAGTACGATATCTAATTCCACAATTGGCTCTACTTCTTTCCAATAAGCTCACTTCTTTTTCTATTTTCAATTTCTCTTCTTTTTCTTTTTCTCTTATTTTCCATTTTGAAATATCAATGCACCCATGTTGGTGTAGTATCATGACACCACATTGTGGTGATTTCCAGTTTCTCTTCAAAATCATTCTAATAAATTAAACAAGATTGAAAATTGTTATCTCTATCAGAAATAATTTGAAAGTATTTCGGACTCTAATTGCTAAACTCGCGAATAATTTCATATCATTCCTGAAAATAGTATAAAAACTGATGTGAAAAGGTTGAATAACTACCCTTTTTTAAACATGGTATGAAAATAGTGTCCTATAAATGTTATTTAACTATTTCTTAGAAACTGTGAAAACGGTGTAGAAATAGTGTCATATAAAGCTTATTTAACTACCTCCTAAAAATATAAATATGTAGAAATTGGTGCTCCTAGAAACATGATATGAAATTGGTATCCTGTAAATATTATTTAACTACATCCTAAAAATATAGTATAAAGATGGTATAGAAACTGATGCTCTGTGTTGAATAAAGGTTATTCCAAAATACTTATATATCATATCAATAAATGTTTGAATTAGATTTTTAATTTCTTAAATTAAATTTTAACCTTTAATTTAGAAAACACATTTTTTTAAAACGTTTGAAACTTATTTTCCTTGAGATTGTTCATGATCTAACGGCATGAATTTTTTCAACTGGTCCGAAAAATTATTCATAAAGCACATTAATGAACTTTCATCTTGTGTCCTAATATTTCAATGACAATTTTCTACTCACCATTTTTTCTCGAAGAACTGTCAATTTGAAAACTGCCCAAATCAAAATACTCAATTTAAGATGGAGATGAAATTTTTTTTATAAAATGGTGAGAAATGTTACTGAAGGTAAAGAAAGGTTGAAGATATTGACTAAGATTGAAGAAGCTGGTGCAATAGTTAGGAAGAGAGAGAAAGAAATAAAGAAATACTAAGAAAGATACAATATATCTAAAAGAATTAACACAAATATAAAAAAATCAGCCTATTTGTCTAAATTAAAATTCCATAAAATAAGTTCAAAACAATTAATTTCGAAAATTAAGTCATTTAAGTATATAAAATGATTTTTAATTGAAAATAGATTTTGTAAATAAAAAGTAGGTTTTGTAAATAAAAAATAGTATATTTATATTTTGTAATATTGACTCTTGAATTGCATATGTATGTGATTTTCGCTTTCATAATGTGATCATTTTGGTCTAGATAGTTCAGATACAGTTCATATACCATATTGATACAACCCATGTAGTATACTGATATAGTTTGTAAAAAATAGAGCCGCGAATTTATGGATAAAAATGGTATCATTGTTGTGCATAAAATTTATATCATTGTTATATAATATATATATATATATATATATATAAGATGCATATAGAAATTGTATCTTTATTATATATAATATATATTATAAGATATACATTAAATTTGTATCATAAAGCTAGCTAGAAAATAAAATTAAAATTCAATGGCTAATTTTGTGTTAATAATTTGTATCTGCTTACCTCGTGTTGTCGTATCTCTCTATTTTCGTATTGCTCTGATTTACTTTTTAATATTCCTTACGCCTTTTCCGTTTTGTATTTCATCTCCTTGTTGCTTATTCTTTATCTTGAGCTGGGGGTCTATCGGAAACAACCTCTCTACTTCTTCAAAGGTAGCGGTACGGTCGGTGTATATCTTACCCTCCCCAGGCCCCACTTTGTGGGAACACACCGGGTTTGTTGTTGTTGTATTTTTGTTCACAACAAATTTTCGTAGTGCTGAAAATTAACTGTAAGCAAAAATAAAATAAACAAAAAAGAGTAATTTTATTTAAATGAATCTTGTGAGTACAATTCTGTGACTCTCTTGATTCTTCTCTCCTAAACTTAGAAATGATTCGAGGTTCTTAAATAGCGTGTTTCTCGAATCGTTGGATGATTTGGACTCCTAGAGACGTATTTCAATCGTCGAAAATATCGAAAAGTGTTTTTTGCTTTGGAATAATCTCAGGGAAGAACTCCGTTGGTTGCTCCTTGTAAGAACTTGATAGTCAATGCTGACGTTGCCGATGCTTGTCAAAGTCCTTTTTTCCGAATCTCCCTCCTCTATTTCCACTTAAAATGTTATGTTACCCCCTATTTGTAGTTGTAGGAGGTAGATCTAGTTGCTTGTGATTGGTCGAAATATGTCACTTTGACACTTGACACCTTTTGATTGGTTGTTGAATTTGAATGAGATTTCCACATTATTTGTACATGTGTTGGCGTATCATTGGTCTTGAATTTGACTAGGATGTCACGTCATTTGATGAGTTTGGGCTTCAAAGTGAGATGAACCTTGATGAGGAATAAAATGGGTTTATTATTTTTTTAAGCCCAAAATAATTTTAGACCTAATAAAATATGGATCAAATTCAAATTTTATATGAATTTGATCCAATAAATTTTACGTGTCTACAGATGCCCCCTACTTCAAGGTTGGTCGACGTGTAGGCTTGACGAAACTTGACGGCGAGACTTGAAGTACTCATGAATGTGTTATAATTCTCGTGACTTCAAAAGTATTTGTTTCTCATCGGTGCATCCTAGTTAGACAAATACTTGCGAGTGGTCTAACTAAAGTTTCTTCCATGAACTTTCATGTCGTGAAAGTCTTCGTCAAAGCAACCAACGATTTTTTTGTGGTGATCGTCATTTTCCATTCATAATTGAGTACAAACTCGATATTATTTCAAGAGTATTAAAAAAAATGACCAATTTGATTTTTTTTTACTCTTCTTGGATAAGTATGAACATGATAAATCACCACCTTAATATTTATTTAAATAGTTTTTACTTGCACAACAATGTGACCCCCTCAATGTATTTGAATTAAAAGGATCAATACAACCACCTCACTTGACATATCACATGTATGAAGTAAAAAAGTTGACTTGATCTTTTTGTACCAAAGAAAAGTATTAACTTTCCTTTTGGTTTCATGTACCAAAGGAAAAAATTTTAAATTTCCTTTTGATTTCAAGAAAGAATTAAAGTCATCTCCAAAGAAATCTCCTCAATATGGTAATTTTTCAACTGATTGACAATTTGAAATTTCCAGGGAATCTCATCTTCTAATTTCACCACAACATTCCTTGAACACAAACTAAAAATTTTTCATAAGAGCCTCTATATAAGGAGATGTTGTGAAATCACATCAACCACAATATTTTGGAATCCGTAATCCTTGCAAAGACATCCCTTTGTGACCATGTATTTGGAAAACACTACTGGTACACCTCAACCTTTTTGGCAGCGTTGGTGGACGTCACGTAAAGTATACGACCTCCTCGCAACATTGACTGAAGAAGTACGTAGAGTGTCTTTCCTGATTTTCAACTTCAAACACTTACAGAGTAAAAATCATATCTGACTGTAGGAATGTCCAAATGTTGAATGACTTAGTTCTGAAGAGACTAGACTTGTATTGTTGCATCATATCCAAAAATCAATGTTAACTCATTCTGTACTGATGAGAATGAATTTTTGAAGTTGACGCTATAAGCTATCATGTCGTGACTCCAGATAGCATGTTCGTGATCACTCTCCTTTGCTTTTTTTTTGTAGGTTCATGAAAAAATACAAGTGGTGTCGATATCACACCAACCATATACAAACATTGTCCAGCTGATTGGACAGGAGCCACTTGAGGTATCATTTTTTGAGTCACAGTTTTCAATGAGCAACAACTAGGTACTTCACCCATTTTCTCGAGGATTTGACGAACAATATTCCCTCTCATAGCTTGGAAACAAACACTCAGAGCAACTTTTTTCTATACTTGGAAAGAAAATTTTCTATTTTCTTGAATCTTGGCATAGAAAACTCCTTGCATCTCGGCATAGAAGATCAATGGTAGAAAATCAAAGTTCATGTTAATCGACATTGATATCAGCCATGTTGAACTAAACTAATGTGTTTCTCCCAATATTTATCATGTTACATCGAATCATCGTGCATTTATTACTGACACTTATTGCCAGATTGAAGTTTCACGTGGTTGGCATCAATCCGTATAAAACCGAGAAGCTTCATCGGATCAATACTGTAGATGTTTTCCATCTTCATTTCTTTTTTGTGCAGGTTTATGCAAATGGTCTTGATGTCAGACCAAAAAAGACGACATGATTTATGTTGAATCATTTGGTGAATTACTTCCTTACTGCTTGATAAGAAAGTGACTTGAAATGATTTGATTTCATCCTTGATGACGCAGAAAGTTCCCCTTTTTAGCTTCAGTGAGCACGTACTTGGTGTTATTCTTACAGCCTTGTGATGATAAAGTTCTGAGTGTCTGCAGTCCATCCTTGCAAAGCAAGCATGCAGTGCATCTCATCCGTGGGGCTTGACAATAAAGAGGCTTCGAGTGAGAGCATCCCATTCTTGTCAAGGAGCTCGTACATGGTGCCATCCAGATTGGTAATATTGACACAGGGAGTAGCCTTTTCTTACTTTGGTGAGTAATTACTAGGCACACATCTACAAAAATATTTATTCTCCCATAGGAGAACAAAAATATGAGTTGTTTGATTCACAAAAATGGAACGCAATGTCCTGATACGTCTGTTTTATCAACTTTGCGTAGCGTAACGATAAATTTTATATTTTGATGTAGGAGTATCAAAATCAGGAGCCATTTTTTGCGTTGAAAAGTAGACTCGTAAAGCTATGTCTCACGTGGAAATCACAATTAGATTGCACCCAAATATCCCAGATATTTTCCCAAAACCGATCTTCTAATCTTAGTTTGCTAGTTTTATCAGCTTTGCGCAGCGTCATGATAAATTTCATATTCTGACGTAGGAGTATCGAAATCAGGTGTCGTTTCTTACTTGAAAACTAAACTCGTAGAGCTACGTCTCACTCAAGAATCACAATAATATTACATCTAAATCATCTCAGATATTTTCCCAACACCGATCTTCTAATCTTGGTTTGGTAGTTTTATTAGCTTTGCGCAGCGTCACAATAAAGTACATATCTCGACATAGGAGTATTAGAATCAGGTGCTATTTTTTTTTTGGAAATTAGATTCGTAGATCTACAACATACATAAAAACCGCACTCAAATCCTTTACGAATTTATATAGATACGTCATCAAATTCGGCTTAGTTCAGAATCTAATGACCTATTTTACAACTTTGAGCGGCTATGATGGAAAAATTATAACTTGGCGTAGGAACCTTTGAATCACGAGTCGTCTTTTTTTTGCGGAGAAGTCTCTAAGATCTACCACATATGTCAAAATGATGGTGAACACCTATACAAATTTATACAAATATATTATCAAAATCCACTTTGCCTTGTGGTCTCTTCACCTTTGTACGCCTGTGGTAAACTTAGCGAAGGAACGTCTATCCTCACGTGATATCTATGTTAATCCAAAGTGTTATTGACGTGCTCAAATAATGACAGATGTTTTTTCTTTTCTTTCTTTTTTATTTTTTTTACTCATACGACTGAACTTAGAGTAAAAATACTCTAAGCTGCCTACGTACCTCGGGAGGATCAAGTCATAATGTAGTTCAGGAATGATGAGTTAATTTACTTTTTTTAAATTTCTTTTTCTTTCTTTTCTTTTATTCTTGTTTTTTTAGAGAGAGTCGTTCACAGTTTAGACTCATGCGTGCCAGGAGTGACATGCAGTTTAAGTTTGTACCTTAAGGAGCGTTTTGACTTACAGTTTAGGCTCGTGCTTCGAGGAGCATTTTTGACTTGTAATTTAGGCTTGTACATCAATGAATGTTTTGACTTGAAGTTTAGGCTCGTATGTCGAGGAGCATTCTTGACTTGTATTTAGGCTCGTGCAACAAGAAGCATTTTGGGAAGAATTCTTGTAATGTAACTTTCCTTCCAACCCTTTGAAATAGAGTAATGTTGCACTTCAGTTTGGTATTTACTGCCCCCATTAGTTGAAGCAGATTTGCATTTGATCTTGTGTCAACTTTTGAAAGTTGGACTTTAGAAGTCCTTTGACATTTTTTTCTTTTGCGAGCGATCAATGTCTAAGTATCACACTTCTTGCTATTTGAAATGTTATTTTTCATGGATTTGCCCATTGTTTTCTTCAAGGCTGAAACCCTAATTGGGTTAAAACTCCCAAATTGTAGCATGATGATTTCTTCAACTTTTGGTGATTCCACAGAGTACATGGGTTGTAGAACTTTTGAAATTGAACCTTTTTTATGGTCTAGTTTAGCGCTAATATGATTTACTTTAATTGTATTATCATCATCAATGATGATTTTTCCCTCTTGCATTAATGTCATGATCTTTTCCTTCACGATTAAGCATTTTGTGGTATGATGACCAACAACGTGTCAAAATTTGTAGTACCTAGGATCATCGACTTTATTTGATTCTTCAAGTCACTTTGACTTAGGAAGCTCAATGACTTCTTTGGCTAGCAACTCGTCAAGAATTTCAGGAACATCAGAGTCGGGGAAAAGATATACCCTTGCTTGTAACTCCATCAAGGTTGGTTGATTTTTTACCTCTCACATTTGTTGCTTTGGAGCTTCCTTTTTTAACTTTTGTCTTGTGGAGACCTTCGTAAAATTCACAGTTTTCTTCATAGATTTCCCAATTTGATCTTCAGACGAGTCTTTAAATTTGGTGACTTTTTTCCTAGGATCAAAAATAGGTGACGCCATTCTATGACTTACAATACTTAGCTCCATGTCATGAGCATGCGTAGCTAATTCTTCAAAAGTTCAAGGCTTAATTGGAGGATATACATAAGGCCCCAACGCATCCCTTGAATGCAAATTTCAATCGCGAAAGTTTTAGAAAGTTGATCCTTGCAATTGAAGCTTAATGTTCGCCAACGATTTATGTAGTCCACTACAAGATTATCTTTACTTTGTCTTGTGTTTATAAATTTCATCATGCTGACCGTACAACGGGTGCTGTAGAAATAATTTAGGAACTAACTTTTTAGTTGCTCTCAACAATCAGTTGATTCGGACTTCAAGTTCGTGTACCAATCAAAGGCATTGCCTTTCAAAGAGCGAACGGACTACTTGACAAGAAGATCACTATGTATGTCAGCACTGCTACAAGTTTCAACAAAATAAGCGATGTATTGCCTTGGATTTCCCTTTCCATCAAATTGTTGAAACTTTGGCGGTTGATATCCAATTGGCATCGGTAAGCCCTCGATTCGCTTAGAATACGGCTTTGACTATCCTATAAAACTTTGTGACGGACCGTTATATTGTGGCTTGATGGTGTTTGCAATCATATCTTGCAGTTGTTGAACTGTTAGAGTAGCCACTGAAGCAGATCGATCAACACATTGATTGTCACTTGACATGATGAGAGATTCACCACCAACTTTTTCTTACAGTGTTAGATTATAATTTGACCCTCTAGGATTGTAGAGATCTAACTTGCTCATAAGTTAGGTGATTTCAAGATCTTTCTCATTAACAAACTTCTTCAGGGCTTCAATAGTTTGCTTTGTCATTTCAAACTTCTCATCCATGTCAATTGTATCAACCATGAAGATGTTGACTTTCGTTGAAGTTGGAGAATTGGTTAAGTCCTCAGATTATTCAAAGTTACAGACAGTTTCAGACGGTTCATCTGATAACATAGATGCAAAGTTGCTCCCAGGGGTTGTAGTTACAGCTAAAATTTAAGATTTTCTCCTTTTCGTCATCTCCAAAAAGGTGAAGTATTGGGATCCATCCAAAGCACAAATGTTAAGATTGTGTCGATTAATGAGGCCAATATATGTGATCTCTATAGACGTGGCAGTAGTGGACTTCATGCATGAAACTTCATTGATTTTTTTGAAGTTCATTGTAGTAGTTGAATTTGTAATTTTTTAATTTGTAGAAGGAAGGATGAAGAGCAGAACAGGTCCCACCGGACGTACCAAATTTCTTCGCAATAAATTTTCGTAGTGCTGAAAATTAACTGCAAGCAAAAATAAAATAAACAAAAAGAGTAATTTTATTTAAATGAATCTTGCGAGTATAATTCTGTGACTCTCTTGATTCTTCTCTCCTAAACTTAGAAATTATTCGAGGGCCTTTAGTAGCATTTTTCTCAAGTCGTTGGATGATTTTGGACTCCTAGAGACGTATTTCAATTGTCGGAAATGTCGAAAAGTGTTTTGTTGCTTTGGAATAATCTCCGAAAAGAACTCCGTTGATTGCTCCTTGCAAGAACTTGATAGTCAATGCTGACGTTGCCAATGCTTGTCAAAGTCCTCTTTTCCGAATCTCCCTCATCTTTTTCCACTTAGAATGTTATGTTACCCCCTATTTGTAGTTGTAGGGGGTAGGCCTAGTTGCTTGTGATTGGATGAAATATATCACTTTGACACTTAGTGTCGTTTGATTGGTTATTGAATTTGAATGAGAGTTCGACATCATTTGTACATATGGCGGCGTCTCATTGGTCTTGAATTTGACTGAGATGCCACGTCACTTGATGAGTTTGAGCTTCAAAGTGAGATGAATCTTGATGAGGAATAAAATGGGCTTATTATTTTTTTAAGCCCAAAACAATTTTAGACCCAATCAAATATGGATCAAATTTCAATTTTATATGAATTTGATCCAATAAATTTTACGTGTCTACAAGTTTCATCTGAAGTGTTATTTATGTCCTTTCTCCTTTTTAAAATCTTTTATTTGTCACTATTTGCATATATATCAAGAGAAAATTATTATTTTTTTTATGTTTTATCTTCAACACAAATTACGTATTTTCCAAATCATTTCTCAAGACATAATGCTATACATCAATTAATCTGAATATTATGATAAAATACTTATATTAATTATTTTTTTTTTAAGAAACATATAAAGTTTGAATCGAACGTATAAAAGTAAATGGAGAGAGTAGTAAGATATTTCTTTCCGTGTTGAATTTAGGGATGAGGAATTCACCTTTAAAACCCTATTGATTAACGAAAATTTAAATCCACGCACATTTGGTTACCATATGCTCACACACATATACAAAATATAGACTTCTTTTTAGTTAACTAGGGAATGTGATCGTGCTTCGAGCGATTTTGAAAAATAGTACTCCCTCCATTTCATTCCATTTTATGTGTCGCCTTTTGATCGGGCACAGAGTTTAAAAAATGAGTGATGACTTTTTAAAGTTTACAAAATTATCCTTCATAAAGTTTATTTTTTAGTTGTCTTTTCTTATTAAGTGGGACCCAGTAAGGATAAAATGGGGATGCTGCCATTAAATATTTACCACATAAGAAAATATGACATTCTTTTTAGGATGGACTAGAAAGGAAATGACGACACATAAAAAGAACGGAGAAGTAGTAAATTTAATGTGTATATTTGTGTTTTTATCTTTTTTCCAAGATTTCATATCTTACTATATAAGAAGAGATAGTGCACTAGGTGAAACAGACATGTCTCCATCGACATGTCTTCTTGGCTAAGGGTAATATCGTAGTTTCAAGGTTTTTGCTCCCCAATTTTACTGTATCATTCCTAATTAATTATTATATGTAATTTATATATTATAAATTTAATTAAAAAAATTAAAATAGACATTTATGACATGTCTGTTCTGCTGATTCAATCGTAATTTTACTATATTACTCTTAAATAATTATTATAAGTCGTTTCAGTATTAAAAAATTAATAATATTTAATAAGAAAATTAAAATAAACATAAAATGATAAATTAACTCTTGGAGTTTTAAATTAACTTGGCGTCTATGATGCCACTTAAATTTTTTTCACAAGTATTTTTATAGGAATTTGCTTGGCTACTTCAATTGTGATATAAAAAACATAGACATTTATGATATGCCTGTTTCAGTAGCTTCAACCGTAATTTTACCATATCACTCCTAATTAATTATTATATGTCATCTAAGTATTAAGAAAATAATATTAATAATATTTAATAAAAAATATTATTTATCTCACTAAATTATATTAAAAAAATTACAAAAAAAATAATAAATTTAAAATATTTTATTATATATCTGATAATTACTATGTGAAAAATAATATAAATCACAATAATTAACAACTGTAAATATTCTTAAAAAAAAAAATCTCAAAATTATATGGATGTCATGTTAACAAATTAAAATATTTTTATACAAATTTCACTAATCTAAAAATAATAATATATGCCTAACTAGGAATTTATCAACGAAACAAATGAAAGTTTTAATTAAATGACAGAACTATACATAACATAAAATTTTCAATGATCAAATTATATGGATGTCATGTTAATAAATTAAAATATTCTTATACAAATTTCATTGATATAAAAATAATAATACATGCCTAACTAGACATTTATCAACGAAACAAATGAAAGTTTTAATTAAATGATAGAACTATACATAACATAAAATTTTCAATGATCAACATTGAGTTATGCGTAGTACGGCATAGCCAACTAGTAATTTAAGTAGAACAACTATGTGAAATAAAAAAAATAAATAATTCACACCTGCGTGAGAAAAGGTGACTTGGCCGTTCCTCTTTTTTTTTTTTTTTTACATTTTTTTTCCTTTTTATTATTCTTTCTATGTTTCACTCTTAATAACATCTCTTTCTCTCTCACTATTACTAATACTAGGAGGCACGTATAACATTTGATTAATTAAATAATTTTATCTATTACAAGATTTTTAATTAAGTGTAAAAAGTTCAAATTACTTTTCAAAGAACTTTATATATATATATATATATATTACCACTAAAAGTTACAAGTGGTTGATGGATATCACTTTTATGTTTGCCATGCATTACCTATTTTCCTTGCTGTCATAGGCTAAGTGAGGCATATTAATTTGAACCATATTTGTGATACGATTCTTTTTTTTTATATATATTTAAAATCTTTCCTCATTTTTAAAATAAAATATTTATAAAATCTTTAGTTACATTCTTAATTGTAATAAGGCACTTCTCTTGCCCATCCATTTTTCTATCAAAGACACTATGTTGTTCTAGAGAAGATAATAAAAGCACTTTCCCAATTCAAAAATAACAACAACAAAAAAAAATTCTCAAATAGGGCGATCTCTTGATTTATCACTATCAACAAAAGTGATCTCCGGACATAAAAATTTAATTAAAATAAAATTCATATAAGAGTTGTTGTTGCTCTTATCTCTGATGAACCAACTCACATCAAGCTAAATCATTGATTGTGACAAATGTTTTTCGATGTTGTGATGAAGCAACTTCTGAATTCCTAACATTTTAGGATCAATTTAGCATGTAGTTTCACATGATTGAAATTTTCGACTCCACTTTTATGTGGCAAAAAAAACTCAAGATTTAAGTCTACGATTCCTATACCTCACTTCTTGGTTAGTACATCGATAAATTATCTTGCTACCACACTTGTGCTATTATGATATTCTTGAAACTTAAATTTAACATCTTGTTCATCCACCTTCAGAGAATCAACAGATTCAAGATATGGCTATATAAAACAAACACATACATCATTAACTGTTCTACAAAATGATCAAATTAAGTGAAAAGTTGAAAGCTAACCTTAAATAATTACTTTGAAATGATCCTTCCATTATATAGATACTTTAAAAAATGTTTGATTATTTAAAATTAAATAATTTTATTTATTGTAGAGATTTGTAATAAAGTACAAAAAGTTCAAATCACTTTTTAAACATCCTTGACACTTAAATATAATAATGTAGACATAAACATATATTTTAGTGTAAGCACTTATGTATTTTACCATCAAAAGTTTCAAGTGGTTGATGAATATTATTTTTGTGTGTGCATGTAGTACCTCTTTTCCCTGGGTCCATTGTAATATTAGCCTTAAAAAATGAATTATAAAAGCAACAATGCATGATTTAGAAGGGGAAAATTGATGAGTTGAATAGATAATTATACCTGAATATGTGAGTCGTTTGATCCAACCAAGACCACAAACTAAATCAATTAAGAACATAAATCTGATAAATAACACAAATTAGATCAATTAAGAACATAAATTCAACTAATAACACAAATTAGATCAATTAAGAATCTAAGTAAAATTGTGGGCATAACGATTAATATTGTGTTTAAATCATTAATAAGCAAGCAAAAATCAATAATAAAAAAAGCGGGAGATTTTATGACGAATAACTAAAGGGAGTTGACAAAGAGAATCTAGAGAAGAGACAAAATTGAGAAAAATTGTGGATGAAAGAAAAGTATGGTGAAGATGGTAAAAAAAATGAAAATTAGCATGATTTTTATCAAAAATGGTAAAAGGTATGTTATACCCTATTTTACATAGGATAGGAATTATTATTTGTTAATTTTTGATGTTTTTTTTAATCATATTTTGCATGAAAAAGTTATGTAAAACCAAGTTGGGAAAGGATAGATTATTATATTTTAAATTATTATAGTATTTTTTTTTTATTTGGATTCAAACTGAACATTAATTCTCAATTAATTCAGCCAACAACTACTACTCCAAATTTGTGTCCTATTTCATTTTTACCAAATTTATATCCTACTTGTTTTATTTTTCAAAAATAAAAATTTAAAGAATTGCATTTTGGCATAAAAAAAAACTACCGTGGGTGCCTTATTTTTTGAAAATAAAAGGTTATAAATTATCTTGGAGTTCTTTTTTTAAAAATTTATTTGATAAGAAAATAAGAATACATAGTTTAGGATTCTTATTTCTTTCCATATATTTATTTTATCAGGATTCTTTCCAAATAATTTAGGATTCCTTAATTTAATAATATAATAATTGAAGAAAAAAAGGTGAAAAAATAATTTTGTCTATTGTAGAGTATTTTAATGAAGGGCAAAAAGTTCAAATCACTTTTCTAACAGTCTTCACACTTTTAATATATTATAGATATAGATATAGATATATAAGTGAGAATATAACCTTTTGGTCGTCCTCACAGACCTATTTTGGTCATTTTATAAAATTACTTTTTGTTAAATTTAATCATTTTTCAATTTGAATTAGAATATGTCACTCTTTATTCAATACTCTACGTGTCTTTCAAAAGTATAAAATGCCTTTTCAAAAACTTACAGACACATAATATTTGACTGTCACATGGTTGTAATTAGGGGTGTACATAGGTCGGGTTGGTTCGGATTTTATAAAAAAAAAAAAATCAAACCAATTATGTTGGTTTATTAAAACTATAAACCAAATCAAACCAACATAAAATTATTTTTTCGATTTTGGTTTTTGTCGATTTTTTTGGGTTTTTTAGTTTTTTCGATTTTTTCTTTATAATATTTTGCTTTTACAATTATATTGTGATCGAAGACTAGATCAAATATGTTTTCACTCATGTGCTAATGAAAAACTATAATTATGAAAAAATGAGGAGCGAAAAACTCTATTGAAACTAAAAGGTGAGATGAAGAGTGAAAAGTTTAGGTTTTAGGTTTATATTGGATTTTGGATCATTTAATTAGCAATTAATGAACTAATATTACAACTTAAAGGCCCAAATCTAAATATATATGTGCATCTACTTTCAAATTATTGAAAATTACTAAAACTAGTTGAAAAAGTATTTAAAAAGTAGATTATAATTAATATTTTATGTATAAAAAAGTTCGAATATATATATATATATATATATATATATATTATATCGGTTTGATTCGGGTTCGGTTTGACTTTTTTTTTGGTCAACACCAAATCAAACCAAGAATGGTCGGGTATTTTTTTCTAACGCCAAACCAATCAAACCAAACCATAAGTCGTTTTTTTTTTCTCGGTTTGGTTTGGTTCGTCGATTCGGTTTGACTTGATGGTTTGGTCTGTATACCCCTAATTGTGATATGTCTAGTTCTTTCCATCTAAAGTTTTCAATGTTTATACTTTGTCATTAATATATTTGTCCTTTATTTTAATCCTATTTGCACTTTCATCTAATTTTCAATGCTTCGTTTTTTCAGTCTCATATTATTTGATATGTTTGTTGTTTGAAGAAAAAATTTAATAAGAGGTGTAAATTGACTAATATGACTGTATTAAATTCACATAAAATAGTCATTACCTATTGAAGTTAATTATCCTTTCATTAAGTTTCTAAGAATAAAGTTTAAAAAAATATTCAATTATCTCTTATATGTCAAAAATTTTGAGATTTTTATTTTTAAAAAATAAATTATAACTATATTACCATTATATATAAAAGAGAACAATAAAATTTGGTAGTCCTCACAAGGCTACTTTAGTAATTTCAATTAATTTGTTAATCCACTAGAATTATGACATGCATTTGATATAGATAAAATTACTTTATTTCTTTATTTTTTTTGGGTCAAATGGGACTTTGTATGTGGTGTGTCATACTATGATAAATCAATATTGAGTTTTTTCTTGAATTTTTAATCGCTTAACTAGTTTGTTCTTAAAAAAAAAAAAAAAAGAAATAGGAAGGAAAATACAAAGTGGGGAATTAAACCTTCACTAATAAAGTGAGAGTTCAAGTTGACAATCAACTTAATTATTTTTTTTTTTTTGTTTAACTATTCGGATGAACTGAGTATGGTTCGCAATATTTCCTAATTACTTTTTTTGAATTGAATAAAAAATATTTATGAATAATGTTATCTTGCTTTTGAAATTATTAATAAAATATTTCAAATATTGAAATTTGAAATTATTGACAAAGTTAAAAATGAAGGTAGTTTTCAATTAAGATCAGATTATTTTTAAAAAATATTTTTTGATTAACTAAGAATTAATATTCTTAGGCATAAACTAAATATAAAGAACTACTAGATTCTCGAGGTTTATTTTGATGAGTTTAATTTTATTTTCCTTAATTTAAAGAAAAATTAATCTTAAATTACTATATTAACTAACTTACATTCTTGCCACGCCAAATTATAAATAAAATTAATTCTTAATAAAAATATAAAAAATATATTTTATTTACGACTATAGAATATATATTTATAAACTCATTAAAATAATAATGTTTTTCAACTTATGATCTTTGCCAATTGTAATTATTTTATATATTTAATCATATTATTATATAAAATATTAAATTATTTTAGTTTGGGCCCGGACTTAGCATAAGCCTTATAAAACTAGCATACACACACAACTAGTACACACACATATATAAAGGAGTAAATAGAGGAGGTGATGTGACACCTCTTTATGATTTCCATTTCTATTTTTTTTTTTTTTGTGATTTTTTGACCCTTTTTTTAATTTTAAAACATTAAAATGAAAAGGTGTAAAGGAATAAATTATTAACATTTGTTAGTAAACAAAAAAGTAGCACATTCACCATATAGAGGTTGCCTTTTTATCTTTTCTATAATTAATAATGCATTGGCCTAATTAATATATGGTTATGAATATGAATTTGCCAATTCTTTTGGCCAACCTTTTCATATTACACAATCAATGGAACAATACCATCTTTCATATCCCATTTTAATGGAGGATAAAAGAATCTCCACAAATTTCTTTTATTTAAATTCTAAAACATAATGAGCTATTATTACGTTCAACTGCAACCGCTATCATACTATTCACGCCAAGGTAAACATTGATTGGAGTATCTATTTGCTTCCAAGAGTTCACAAATATTTCAGGATATATCATATACTATATCTCTTGCCAGTTAATCAAGATTGTTATAAGAATACATGGAATTTGTATTATGATTTTCAATCTAATAGGATCGTAAGTTAAATTCAAATTGTTTAGTGTTTTTTGTGTGATTATTGCAAACGTTTTTTTTTTTTTTTGCACCTCCTCTCTGTCGTTATACATAGGTTGCAAATTATGTGATCATCTTTGGTATTATATTAACACTCCAATTGAAATTTTCATCTTAATATGGTGATTTGCGGTAAGATTTGATTTTTGTAGAATACTTTGATGCTTAGTCATTACCTAATTTTCTTTGATTCAGAATAATATAACTATTGATATTATTTTTCATGTACTTGAAACTTCGCATCTACTTCCTAATTCCTCAGGTACATCATATTGATACGTATGAAATTTTTGTCCCACTTTGGTGATTTACAGTAAGAGTTAGTTTTTACAGAATACTTTAATTTGTTTAGGATTATGTGATTTCTTTGGCATCATATTGACACTGCTACTAAAATTTTCATCCTATTGATTGGGTAATTTACAGTAAGAGTTAGTTTTTACATAATACTTTGGTGCTTAATGGCCATTACCTAATTTTCTTTGATTGAAAATAATGTAAGTATTGATGTTGTTTCTCATGCACTTGAAAATTCTCATCTACACATAAATTTCTCATGCAAATCACATTGACACAACTACTGAAATATTACGATACGAGTTAATATCTACAGAGTACTTTGATGTTTAATAATCATTACCTAATTTTCTTTCATTGAAGAAGATGTAATTATCATATTATTTCTCATGTACTTAAAAAATTCTCATCTACTTTTGAATTTGTTGGATGAAACTAAGTGAATTTTGATATTGGGTTTATAACACGATATGACATGCTACATTTCTTCCTTATTAGGATTGAGCATTAAAATGATTATTTTTTTTTATTTTTTTTTATAAAAACTCAAAATGTGACAACATAAGGGAAGTTAATTGAGAAGATGTTACATTATATGACAGAATTTACTTGATCTGTATATAGTTTAATACTCAAATAAAAGAAAAAGAACAAGAAGCCAGTAAGAATCTCCCTTATTTATGAGAGAGTAAAAGGAAAAAAAATAATGAAGAGTCGAGAGAAAGTAACAATTTTGCTAAAGCTAAAAGTTATTTAATTAGGATATGAAATATTAGAGAGGAGGGAGAGCGAAAACAATGATGATGAAAAGAAAATCTCGAAAAAAAAGATAATTAGGAAAATAAGTCAAATACATAATTCATTTATTTCTTTTTGTGTTCACCTTGTTTACATTTCATTTAATTTTCTGTTTTATACTATTTGTTATCAGAAGAAAATTTAAGAAAAAATAGATTCTTTTCACTTGTATGATGTGTATCTATATTTGTAACGATCAAATTTTTGATGAAAAATGTGAATTGTATGTCAGTGTGATTTGACTGTTTTACCCTTCCCCGTAGTTGTATTATTGTATTTCTGGGGTGTGGAGGTGATTGACATGGTTCCCGATGCATTTTGGTACCATTCATGTGATATTGTGATTTTTGATGGCTTTGAGAGCCTTGTTTTGGATTTATGTAGATATATTTTGATCCGTGCGATGGATGGCTAAACAAACTGGGCCAACAACTCTGAAATATCGATTTTAGGGTAGGGATACCTTTGGTTCAAGTCTCGGTGCACCTGAATTCATTTCGACCTATTAGTCGAAAAGTTAAAAAATTAGAAATATGAGTGTGGGACCTACATTTGGTCGAAACAATCTTGGATGAAAAATACGACTTCACCAACAGATCCGAAATGTCAATTTTAGGGTGGTAACATATTTGGTGTGATTTTACGGCTTTTAAATCTCATTTCGATCCTCGATTTGGAAAATTACAATTTCGAGTTTCGGGGGTCAACTTTATGAAAAAGATTTTTTTTTTTGAAAATTTGATATCTCTATTGAGTCTAGAACGTTGAATTTAATGTGGTTACATAGTTTGTTTGCGTATATCAGACTCCGAACGAATCTCGGACACCCCGTCAAAGTCCGTCTGGACATAAAAATCTGGTGCACCAGGTTGCTGGTAAAACTAGAAAATATAAAGGGTAAATCGATTCTCCAAGTGTGATTTATGCTTTATTTTATTTGGTACTCGGGTACAGTATAAATAGCTCTTTTCATCTAGTTTCTGCTCATTCTTTCACCTTTCTCTTGATAGTTAAACCAAAAATTAATGTGAGGGCTTAAAGTGAAGCTTGTGAGTTCTTGGGAAACTATATTAATATCTATTTCTCGATTCTCTTACAGATTTAAGGTAAGAAATCGCCCATTTTCTTAGTAATTTTTGATTAAATTCTCAAAAATAAAAAAATCTTAGGGCTTGATTTTAAACCCCAATTTTACTTGAATAATATTTTAATATTATAATTACTAGTTTTTCATCAATTTAACCTTCAAAACAACTTTGATTCTTGATTTTACCCCAGATTTTCAAGATTTTACTCGGTAAAGCTTAAAAATATTTTTTTCTTCGATTTAAATCTCGTTTTGACTCGATCTGACTTGAATTTTCAACTTTAGGTTCCTAAAAATATAAAGAACACATTTTGAAGTAAATTTATAATTTTGCCCTTCATTTTTAAAAATTTATTTTGGGGGTCCGTTTTTATCCCGAACCAAAGTAGTCAATATGGGTGTCGATTATTTTATTTTGATGTGTAGATTCCATAGTTGATATTTCAGTGGAGTTTGAGACCATTCGTGAGGAGTAAGACTTTGAGAGCAAAGTTTTGGTTGTGGTATTTCGGCTTTTGAGATAGGTTATAACTTAACTCTTTCATACTGGGCTGAGTAGTAAATGATGGTACAAAATGTATGTTAAGGATGGGAACCACTCATGAAAATGGCTATCTATGTGTTGTGCCCGTATGGGGCCCTATATGTAATGTAATTGTTGAAATTGAGATATTATGTGATATATGTGATCGTGTGGGGTCCTATGTGATATTGATAACCTTGAATATATGTGAATAATTGTATTGTGTAGTTGAAATGCCTAATGTGGTACCATTGGTGTATTTTTATATATTCATACTTGTTATATGAGACATGTGAAAATTCATGGATGAAATGAAAATAATGAGTGAATATTGACTCATGTGGCTGTGGAAATATATAATTATGGTTGGTTGTGGAAATATATAATTGTGGTTGGTTGTGGAAATAATCATTGTGATTGGTTGTGAGCTTTACATCCTCATATAATACTAATTCATGAAACATTGGTACCACCGTGACAATATTTGAGAAAAACTAGCAATACTTTTTATAAAACCCTCCCCGGGGAAGTGCTGATAAGAAGATATTGTAATACCTTATAAAGCCTTTTCTGAGGAATGTGCCAGAAAGGAGATATGAGATATGTGGATTGAATACGGGTTGACGAACCCTCCATTGGTCCTACATCGAGAAGTTTTAGCTCTGTAGGTGTATTCAGGGATTGTGCGATGATCTCGAAGGTTGTGCGACGACCTCGTGCGTCATCATCATCATCATATACATTGCACTTACTTTAATGTGTTTATGTTGTGTTGTATTGCCATATTAACTTGTCATGTATGTATTTGTCTTTTTTTCCTTCACTTGTATTTGATGATCTTATATTTACATGTTCTTCCTTATTCTACTTATATGTGACATAATGCATACTTATGTTCTATCTTGGTATGTTGTTGAAATATATGTGATATATTAGAACTGTAAGTGTAAGCGATGTGGGCTGCCGTTGTGGGATATTTTTGTATTGCAGGTGACGTGCCCTTAGTGTGTATTTTGTATGCTTTATTTTATACTTTGCTCGGTCGGCCTATGATACCTACTGAGTACAAGTGGGCAATACTTACTACTACTTTACCCTTTCGATACAGCTTCAGGTTCGGGTGCACCTCAGACTAGTTGATTTTTAGGCGCCTTCAGATTACTCAAGGTAGCGATTGGACATTCATATATCGAAATTTCACCTCTATCTTTCTGTATTAGTTATGTCTTTAGTAGTATTCAGAGACAAATATTATTTCTTTGTGGTTATTTTTCTGATGTATTTGACTCCTAAATTTTATTCGTAGTTCTTACACTATTAACACTTGGTTTTTGGCATGATTAGTTTTTTGGATAAGTTCTTTCCATTTGTTATGATTACTTGTATGGTTTGACTTCATTCTAGAAGCTTTACCTTTGGTATTTCTGTCTTTTCTTTATTTTTTTGTATCAGTTTGGGTGATAGACTTACTTGTCAAGGTATGTCACGATAAGTGTCATCATGACCCTTGTTTTTAGGTCATGACAAATTGGTATCAGAGCAGCCAGGTTTCATTGATCTGAATAGTGTAAGAATGAGATGTCTAATAGAGTCTCACAAATTGGTACGTAGACGTCCGTATCTATCTTCGTGGGGCTATAGGACGTCTTTAGAAAACTTTTCTTATTTTTATTCCTTACCGTGTGAAGTTTTTTCATATCTTGTGTTCTGAGTTATGCTCCAATCTTTCTGTGCAGATAGTGTTGACTAGGTCCCGTGAGAGTAGTGATGCAGAGCCTTCACCTAGAGGGCGAGCCTTGAGTGGTGGATGGACTCGAGGGAGGGGACAACCCCATATAGAAGGAGTTCCATAGGAATCTTTCCTGAGCCTTGTGTTGAGCAGGTTGGAGGTGTGAGTCCTACTCCAGTTCTTCAGAGTTTGTCTGCCCCAGTGTTGGAGGGATTGTTGGTGCATTTACTAACCTATTTGAAGGGTTCTCCTTTGATTATGCTGGGTGTTCCTCCAGTTCAGAGTGTGGATCCTCTTGTTGAACCTGCTTTTGGTTTAGGTACTCCTTTGACCTCGAGTCCTATTCCACCTTCAATGCCGACATCTGACTATTTAGTTTTGAGATTAGGGGTCCAGTTGTCATCTATGTTACCTCTCTAAATGGGATCATAACTTGCCAGATTTACTATACCTTCTCTCATGACTAGTGTAGTGATTTCTTCTGAAGATCAGAAGAGGTTCGAGAGGTTTCTCGGTTGGGTCCTCCTAAATTTTGTGGCACAATAGGCGAGGATACCTATGAGTTTCCGATTGATTGCCGAGAGAAGTTACACAATTTGGGTTCGCTTGATTCTTATGAAGTTGCTTATACATCTTATCAGTTCAGAGATATGGAGAGAGATTGATGGAGGTCACTTGTCAATTATAAACCCCGTGATTCTTCTGAGATGACTTGGGATCAATTCTCGAGGCTTTTTTAGAGAGATTTATGCCTTTCAATTTGAAAGACCATATGCAGAACAAGTTTGATTATTTAGAGTAGGGCTCCATAACAGTTGTTGAGTATGGGTACGATTCCATGCCCAGTCCAGATATTTCTATGATAGAATTTCTATCTAGTTTTAGAAGATTCAAAAGTTTGTGAAGAATTTGGATGCCTTTTTTCAATTGGCTACATCTTAGATGAATATGTTTGGGGCTTCTTTTTAGAGTATTATTGATCATGCTAAGATGACAAAAGGTATTTTTAGTGTATCTCAGGGAGGCGCTAAGAAGGCACGACATTTTGGTGATCCAGGAGACAGACCTCTTGAGGTAAAGATTTTAGAGGTTCTCGTGGATACCATGGTAGGCCAGTGAAGATGAATTTATAGAGTTGAGGCGGTAGATCATCTAGTTTAGAAACTCAGGGTGGCCGTTTGGGCCAAGTTGTACCTTCTCCTATTTAGACTGTTAGTAGAGGTTGCTATGTGTGTCATGAGATTGGCCATTTATCTTGGGAATATCCCCATCGGTTGATTCGAGTTACTCTTATTTTATTTGTGAGTGGTAAAAGTGCTATGATAGGTAGAGATAGTGGAGCTCGTAGGAGTGGTTGTGGGGCCACTCAGGTAGTTGGTGGTCTTGGGGATACCCAGACAGCTGGTGGTCCTAGTCAGTGTTATGCTATACCAGCCAGACCTGAGGAAGAGGCTTCTGATATTGTGATTACAAGTGTCATCCCCATTTGTTTCAGACCTGCATCTATATTATTTGATCCTTGATTGACTTTATCCTATGTGTCTATGTATTTTGCTTCAGGTTTTGATTCTGTTAGTGAGACTCTTGCCATGCCTATTTATGTATCTACCTTGGTAGGTGATTTTTTAAATGGTGGATCGTGTGCACCAATCTTGTATTATGACTTTTTCCGGGCGTGAGACTTTGGTAGACATGTTTGTGTTAGATATGGTCAATTTTAATGTTATTTTGGGTATAGATTAATTGGCTCCTTATCGTGATATCTTAGATTGTTTTACTAAGACTGTGACTTTAGCTTCGCCGGGTGTGCCAAGGATAGTTTGTAAGGGTGCACTTTATTCGTGTCCTAAGAGGATTATATCTTATGTTCAGGTCCGTAAATTAGTTGAGAGAGGATGTTTATCTTACTTGGCTTATATTCGTGATACCAGTGTTGTTTTGACTCCTTCCTTAGATTATGTTCGTGTTATCTGTGAGTTTATAGATATGTTCCCTATGGACGTGCCTGATATGCCTCCAAATAGAGATATTGATTCTGCTATTGATGTTGAGCCGGGCACCAAGCCTATTTCTATTTCTCCTACTAGAATGGCCCCAATAGAGTTGAAGAAACTGAAGGATCAGTTGCAGGATTTATTGGATAAGGGATTTATCCGACCTAGTATTTCACCTTGAGATGCGTCTGTCTTTTTTGTGAAGAAAAAGAATTGGTCTATGCGGATATGTATTGATTATTGATAGTTGAATAAGGTGACGATTACAAATAAGTATCCTTTTTCTCACATTAATGATTTATTTTATCAGCCTCAGGGTGCTGCGGTGTTTCGAAGATTGATTTGATGTCCAGTTATCACTAATTAAGGATCAGAGTTTTGAATATTCTAAAGATAATTTTTCAAACTCGATATGGTCATTACGAGTTCATGCTCATGTCTTTTATGTTGACTAATGCTTCTATCGCATTCATGGAGTTGATGAACTGGGTATTTCGATCGTATCTTGAATTCTTTATTATTGTTTTTATAGATGATGTCTTAATGTATTCCAAGAGTGGGGCTGAGAATGAAGAGCATTTGCCGACTGTGCTTCAGAGATTCAGGAATGAGAAGTTGTATGTGAAGTTCTCTAAGTGTGAGTTTTAGTTGGAGTCTGTTTCCTTCTTTGGTTATGTGGTGACTAAGAAAGGTATTATGGTTGATCCAGCCAAGATTGTCGCAGTTTGTGATTGGTCTAGACCTACTTCACCCACTGAGATTCAGAGTTTTGTTACCTTAGCAGGTTATTATCGGCGTTTTGTTGAGGGTTTTTCATCCATTATAGCTCCATTGACCAAGTTAACCCAAAATAAGATTTCTTTTCAGTGGTTTGATGCTTGTGAGGCGAGCTTTCAAAAGCTAAAGAATTTGTTGACTTCACCTTCTATCTTAACTTTGCCCCGGGAGGGTGTGGGTTTTACTATCTTTTGTGATACTTTATGTGGTGGTTTAGGTGTTGTATTGATGCAGGAGGGCAAGATGATTACTTATGCATCTCATTAGTTGAAGCCTCATGAAATTATCCTACCCATGATTTGGAGTCATGCGCAGTTGTGTTGCCTTAAAGTTGTAGAGGCACAACTTGTATGGAGTCTGTTGTGAAATATTCTCAAATCATCATAGCCTTCAGTACTTTTTTACCCAGTGAGATCTTAATATGAGGCAGCACCGTTGGCTTAAGTTGCTTAATGATTATAACTTGACTATTCTCTACTATTCGGGCAAGGCTAATATGGTTGTGGATGCCTTGAGTCAAAAGTCAACTAGCATGGGTAACTTAGCGTATCTTTTGACCCAGAAGAGGCCTTTGGCCTTAGAGGTCCAGTCTTTAGCTAACCAGATGGTTAGACTTGATATTTCGACTCCTGGGTATGTTTTGGCATTTGTGGAGGCTAGATCTTCTTTGATGGAGCAGATTCGAGCTCATTAGTTTGATGATGTTAGATTGAGGTTGATTGGAGATAAGGTCTTTAGTAGGGAGGATAAAGAAGCCTCACTTGATTCATAAGAAGTTTTTAGGATTGGGGGCCGAGTTTGTGTGCCGAGTATGGATGATTGGATTAGGTTGTTCTTGGAGGAAACTTATTATTTCAAATATTTCATCCATCCAGGTGTGATTAAGATATATCGTGATTTGAGACAGTATTACTGGTGGGGTGATATAAGGCAAGATATAGCAGATTTTGTGGCTCATTACCTATGTTGTCAGCAGGTGAAGGTCGAGCATATGAGACCTGGTTGATTGCTTCAGAGGTTGCCTGTTCCCGAGTGGAAGTGGGAATGGGTCACCATGGACTTCATGACTGGTTTGCCTCGTATATTCATGGTTTTGACAATGTCAGGGTTATCTTGGATCAATTGACCAAGTTGACTTATTTTATTTCGGTTCAGGTCTCATTTAGTGCTGAAAGGTTGGCTCATATCTACATTCATGATATTATGCATCTGTATGGTTTGCCGATGTCCATTATTTCTGATTGAGGTTTTGTGTTCACATCTTACTTTTGGAAGATTTTTTAGGATGAGTTGGGTACTCAGGTTGATTTTAGAACAATATTTCACCCTCAAACTGATGGCCAGTCAGAGCGGATTATCCAGGTTTTAGAGGATATTCTCCGTGCATATGTGATGGATTGGTGGTCAGTGAGAGAAGCATTTGGCTTTAGCTGAGTTTTCATATAACAACAGCTACCATTTCTGTATCGACATGGCTCCTTTTGAGGCATTGTATGGTAGGCCTTGTCGCTCCCCAGTGGGTTGGTTTGATGTTTCAGAGGTGAAACCTCGAGGTATGGACTTGTTTCGTAAGTCTTTGGATAGAGTCTGAGTTATTCAGAATAGAGTTAGAGTGGCTCAGAGTAGGAAAAAGTGCTATGTTGATTGTAGACTTTATGCCTTGAGATTTGGTGTTGGTGATTGTGTTTTTCTTTGAGTTTCACCCATGAAGGGTGTGATGAGGTTTGGGAAGAGGGGTAAGCTTAGCCCCAGGTATATTGGTTCATTTGAGATTCTTCGAACTGGAGGTGATGTGGCTTATGAGTTGGCGTTGCCCCCTGATCTATCAGCTGTTCATCTAATTTTTTATGTTTCTACGCTTCTTCGCTATATTCCTGATCAGTCTCATGTCATTCGTTGGGAGTCGATTCAGTTAGATGAGCAGTTGTCGTTTGTTGAGGAGCCGATCTCCATTTTGGCTAGGAATGTTAGGTGATTTCGCTTTAGAGTTATCCTTGTGGTTAGGGTTCAATGGCGACATCGACCTATAGATGAGGTTAGTTGGGAGGTCGAATCTGATATGCGTAGTTCTTATCCCTAGCTTTTCATTGATTTAGGTATTTCTTTACCTTAGTTCGAAGATGAACTATATTTTTAGTGGTGGATGATGTAACGATCAGTTTTTTAATAAAATATGTGAATTGTGTATTTCTGCGTGATTTGAATGTTTTACCCCTTTCCGTAGTTGTATTATGGTATTTCTGGGGTGTGGGAGTTATTAGCATGGTCCCGATATACTTTGGTACCATTTATGTAATATTGTGATTTTTCATGGCTTTGAGGGCATTATTTTTTGACTTATATGGATGTCTTTTAATCCATGCAATGAATGGTTGAACAGACTGCGCCAACAACTCCGAAATATCAATTTTAGTCTAGGTAGACTTTTGATTTGGGTCCTGGAGCACCTGAGCTCATTTCGACCTATTGATTGAGAGTTGGAAAATTAAAAATATGAGTGTGGAACCCACATTTGATCGATATGACCTCGGATAGAAAATTCAATTTCTCCAGCAGATCTCATTTCGACTCTCGATTTGAAAAATTGTGATTTTGGGGGTCAACTTTATGTAAATGACATTTTTTTTCAAAAAATTGATATCGTCATTGAGTCTGAAACGTCGAATTTAGTATGGTTACATAGTTCAACTGCATATACCAGACTTTGAACGAATTTTGAATACCCCGTCGAAGTTCATTTGGACTTAAAAATCTGGCGCACCAGGAAATTTAAAGGGTAAATCGCATTCCCCAAATGCAATTTATGCTTTATTTTACCTGGTACCCAGGTACAAAATCGATAGTCCTTTTTATCTAATTTTTGTTCATTCTTTCACCTTTCTCTTTAGAGTTATACCTTAAAACTAGTGTAAAGGCTTAAAGTGAAGCTTGTGGGTGATTGGGAAGCTAAATTAACATCTATTTCTTGATTCTCTTACGGATTTAAAGTAAGAAATCACCCTTTTTCTTAGTAATTCTTGATTAAATTCTCAAAAATCCAAAAATCTTAAGGCTTTATTTTAAACCTCAATTTCACTTCTTTTCGCTTGAATAATATTTTGATCTTATAATTACTTATTTTCATCAATTTAACCTTCAAAACAACTTCGATTCTTGATTTTAACCTGAATATCAAAGATTTTACTCGGTAAAGCTTTAAATTAATTTTTCTTCGATTTGAACCTCTTTTTTTTACTCGATTTGACTTGAATTTTTAGCTGTAGGTTCTTAAGAATATGGAGGACATATTTTTGAAGTAAAGTTATGATTTTGCTCTTCGTTTCAAAAACCTGTTTTGGAGGTTCGTGTTGACCCCAATCAAAAGTAGTCAATATGAGTGTCGTTGATTTTATTTTGATGCGTAGATTCTATATTTGATGTTTTTTTGTGGAGTTCAAGATCATTCGCGAGGAGTAAGGCTTTGGGAGCAAAGTCTTAGTTACGGTATTTTGACTTTTGAGGTAGGTTATGACTTAACTCTTTTAGACTGGGAAGGATCGTAAATAATTGTACAAAATGCATGTTAAGGGTTAGAACTAATCATGAAAAATGACTATCTATGTGTGGTGTCCGTGTGGGGTCTACATGTAATGTACTTATTGAAATTGAGATATTATGTGATATGTCTGTCCATGTGGGGTCCTATGTAATGTTGGTAGCCTTCAATATATGTAAATAATTGTATTTTATTATTGAAAAGCCTAATATGGTACCATTGGTGTATTGTGATATATTCATACTTGTTGTTAGATGAGACATGTGGAAATTCATGGATGAAATAAAAATAATGAGTGAATATTGGCTCACGTAGTTGTGAAAATGTTTAATTGTTGTTGGTTGTGGAAATATATCATATTGATTGGTTGTGAAAATACTCATTGTTATTGATTGTGAGCATTACATCCTCATATTATACGTATTCATGAAACATTGCTACCACTGTGGCAACATCTATGAAACACTAGCAACACCTTTTATAAAACTCTTCCTGAGGGAAGTGCTGGGAGGAGATATTGTAACACAT
Organism: Capsicum annuum; assembly: GCF_002878395.1. Taxonomy (NCBI): domain Eukaryota; kingdom Viridiplantae; phylum Streptophyta; class Magnoliopsida; order Solanales; family Solanaceae; genus Capsicum; species Capsicum annuum. The sequence continues at coordinate 168,368,715 of NC_061111.1, read as the reverse complement.
TATAAAATCCTTTTCGAGGGATATTCCCAAAAAAAGATATGAGATATGTGGATTGTATATGGGTTGAAGAATACTCCATGGGTCCTACGTCGGGAAGCTTTAGCTCCGTTGGTGTATACGGAAATTGTGCGATGATTTCGAAGGTTGTGCGACGACCTTGTGCATCATCATCATCTTTATCATATACATTGCACTTACTTTAATGTGTTTATGTTTTGTTGTATTGCCATATTGACTTGTCATCTATGTATTTGTCTTACCTTCCTTTAGTTGTATTTGATGATCTTGTATCTATATGTTCTCCCTTGTTCTACTTATGTGACATAATGCATAGTTATGTTCTATCTTGGTATGTTGTTGTAATATATGTGATATATTAAAACTGTTAGTGCAAGCGATGTGGGCTACCGTTGTGGGACATTTTCTGATTGCAGGTGATGTATCCTTAGTGTGTATTTTATATGCTTTATTTTCTACTTTGCTCGATCGTCTTGTGATACCTACTGAGTTCAAGTGGACCGTACGCACTCCTACTTCACCCTTTCGGTGCAGCTTCAGGATCGGGTGTGCCTCAGACTAGTTAATTTTCGGGCTCCTTCAGATTACTCAAGCTAGCGGTTGGACATTCATATGTATGAAGTTCATCTCTATCTCTCTGTATTAGTTAAGCTTTTATTAGTATTCAGAGACAAATATTATTCCTTTGTGGTTATTTTTCTGATGTATTTGACTCCTGAATTGTATTAGTAGTTCTTACACTATCGACGCCTTATTTTGGGCATGATTGGTATTTTGGATAAGTTCTTTTCGCATTGTTATGATTACTTGTATGGTTCAGCTTCATTCTAGAAGCCTTACCTTGAGTATTTCTGTCTTTTCTTTTTCTTTTTGTATCAGTTTGGGTGATAGATTTACTTGTCAAGATACGCCGCAACAAGTGTCATCATGACCCTTGTTTTTAGGTCGTGCAATAGTAGTTTGAGAGTATTGTATGTAGCTGAAAGTGATAAACTCTCTTAACATTTTTGTCCTTCAGTTTAAAACAATAAAAAATTGAAGAATAAAAATCATCCAAGTCATAATGCTAAATTTTAAAAAGCATATTTTCCTACGATTTGAGCAATATATATTTGTGATTTTGTATGTATGTATGTGCATGATAAATTTTGTTCTATCGTTTGTCATGACTATATTTATGACAAGCTTATTTATAAAATTTATGAATATTTTTATTACCGCGTGAAGTGCGCGAAGTGCGAATAAATTTACTAGTTATTATATTAAGTAAAAGTCATTAATCAAGGAAGGAGACATATTGTAATGTAATAAGAAACACCCCTAATTAACAAATTACAAGTTAATATAAAAGTTTTTATTCACTTAGTTATCCGCCATGAAATTCTTTATTCTTTTTTCTTAAATTATTAATCGAAAGACAAAGTTGTAACTTAGACTATCAGTTATTTAAGCAATTTTTGTATGCAACATGAAATTTCGAAGCACTTACAACATTTAGAATTATTTATTAAGAAATTAAATATATTGTGCAAAGATAATCATTTTTTAGCGAAAAAAAAGAAAAAACGTGGTGAGAGAGGAAAGAATTTTTGGAGCCTCATTGTCAACGTGAAATTGTGATGCACCAAAAAATGGCTAAATAATACTCCTTGATGGTCACATAATTAGATAAAAGACACAATTGATCCCTATTTGTAATTGTAATAACATCAGGGAGGAACTGTATTATTTAATGGATTCTTGAAATTTTAAACTGTATCTAAGTCGATTAGAATGTTGAATCTCCATAAAATATTTAATATAATTGATAGCTTCAAGATTAAAAATTTTGATAAAGAAAAATTATTTGAACTAGAAATAAATAATTAAATTGTATTTGCAACTATAACCTCATCCAATATAATATCTTTGAAACACTGAATCGAATTATAACATGGACTCAAAGAGTAAATCATGAAGTAAAAAAGAGTCCGAAAGAAGAACGCTAATTATTATACAACCTACAAACCAGAACTTGATAAAAGAAGAGTACACTGGCATTTGCTTGTTTCTCCTACCTCTTCATTATGCCCTTAAACTTCTTGTATAGATTAATTAAATCTTTCCTCATCAACTCAAATCTATAATTTGATCCAACTTGTTCGATATCAACTTGTATAATCTGCAAAGATAATATAACAACAATAACATATACAATATAATTCCACAAATGAGATCTAATATGAGGAAGATGGATTGTACCCAGACCTTACACATAGCTTTACATAGGGAAGAGAGATTTTTCACAAACTCTCAAAAGTAATGCAGGAATTCCTTAAATTACCATTAAACGTTTCTAAGACATAACTTATAAATATAGATTGTGCTAACCATTTTACTTTTACCTTTGAGGGCTATAATTCGAAAAGTGATCCTTCAAATTTTTCACTACATCACTGGCCAAAGCCTGGTAATCAGGATAGTTTGAAAACATTTGGATAGATGTGACTATGTGAGTTAAATGGTAGAATATATTTGATTTATCTTAAGAATTTTATTAATGAAAAAATTAAATTATTGTATCATCATATTCATTGAATAATTATTATTAATATAAGTGATTTAATTAGGAGAATGTGATCAAGAGTTAATAAAATTGACGGGAAGGATTAAAAAGAGTAGGAAATTGCAAAAGAAAATAACAGGAACGTAACGAAGTTCTTTGTAACATACTTGAGGCTGCTGCTAGTGAAATCTTTGGGCGTTGGATTTTTTAGTGCAAAAATTCTACCCAGTTGTAGAAACTACTTCCTCCTGTTCATTTTACTTGACCCCTATATTAAAAATAAATATTTCAAAAAAAAGAAGATAAAATGTGTTGCAAAAGCACAAAACAAAAGTCATTTTGAGTCATCAGACATACACATTATATAAATAACATAGCATATACACATAATGTAAAGAACATAGCAAATTTTCAATCACATTAACCGTGAAACAAAGAAGACAACAAACAATGAAAATCACGTCAAAAATAAAAAAACGTTAATAAAAAAATGTGCATCAAGCCAAAATTGATATACCTAAGTGATAATAGGAAGCCAAAAGAATTGCAACACTATTAATAGATTCTGGAAAGACACTATAATGACTCCTCGAGAAATAAATGTATTGGACAACTTGAAAATTAAATTTATATGAATTTAGGTGAAAGGAAGAAGATGGGAAGTTGAAAAGGCTTCACTTGATTGATTAGTGATATAATCAATAGGATAAAAAATAAATAGTTAAATACTACGTATGGTTTAATAGAATTTAAGAATCGTCTAAAGTTCAAAACATTGAAAAATAGATAAATGTGAATGAAGGACATAAAAGGTGTCACATCATCTTATCTACTTTAATATCTATTAGGATTTGAAGCATCCGTCTTTTACTCAGACTAGAAGTAAATTTTCCCTATAAATAGAGGGATTTTGTTCATTGTATTTACAATTTTATGATCTCTAACCTCAAGAGAAGAAATAACAATTACTCTCTCTATTCCCTCTACTCTTCTTCTTTATTCTTTCTTATTTTATAATACGCTATCAGCACGAGACTCTGCCAAATAAGGTGAGATTATAAATCTAAAGGTCAAGGTTAGTAATTCCTTATGTTATTTGTATTTTTCTATTAATGATATAATTATTGTTGGATTTGAGGAAAAATAATTGGTTTGAAACCATTTATATTTTAAATTTATTCTTCAAGAACAATATTATCAAAAAAGATGATAATATGTCGGGGTTCAAGTCCCATTGATTCATGCCTAAGGCGCCTTTATATGGATCAAACATTGAGTTTGAATCTCAATACACCATATTGATGATATTGTGATGTCTAAGGAAAAATATCGGGTATTTGATAAAAAGTTTGAAATTCAACCCATTGAATATGCTCCATTCCATGAAGTGAATGTGGTAGCAATATATGATAAGTCTGAAATATGACAACTTACTTCATTCTTGAGGTGTATGTGGTAGCATACATAATATGTCTGAAAGAAGGCAAGTGACTGAATGTACAAATATACACGTGGAGGGACAATATGATAATGATCATCAAAAGTGATGATATTTTCACACGCTTATATGATTATAAGATATGCTAGAGAAAAATTCTTTACATTATATCTATGCCTCGATTTTCTTCTAAAGTAGCAAAATCTTGAAAGAGGTTATAAGCTATCATAATTTGATAGGCTTAAGGCATGATTATATTCCATTCCTGGGGAATGAGAAACTTATTAATGCAAACATGCACTTGATTGTAATTGTATCACAACTCACCTTCGAAAGAGGTTGAATAATTTTGAAATCTACTTCTAAAGTAGTAAATCTGAAATTTATTCATGTAATAGTAAATCTGAAATTTACTAAAGAAAAAGTACATGTCAAGGTAAACTTGGAGTTTACTAGAATAAAAGTTCATAAATTGATATAAACGATTGTGACATTTCGAAGATATGCATATATTGAAAAACTAGAAGATTCTTCAAGAATTGTTTATGTCGTTTGTTCTCATGATAAGTTGGTTGGACCAACTAATATTGAGACTGGATCCCTTCAAATTTGAAAATTTATTCATATAATAGTAAATCTGAAATTTACTAAAGCTAAAACACATGTCATGGTAAACTTGGAGTTTACTAGATTAAAAGTTCATAAGTTGACATGAACAATTGTGATATTCCGAAGATGTGCATACTGAGTATTAAACATATATTGAAGAATTAGAAAATTCTTCATGAACTTTAATGTTGCTTGTTCTCATGATAAGTTGGTTGGAACAACTAATTTTGTGATTGAATCCCTCAAAATCTGAAAAAAAAAGTGAATAAGGGCCCGTTCACCTATCATGTGATATGTTGAAAAGATGCATCAATAAGATGATCACATTTACATTCAAGGTCAACCTACGTTTTACATTCATAAAGTTACTTGTTTAATATAAATTGAGCATAATTTTCAGATTGTGCAATCAAGAAAGTTATCTTGATGATGATGGTTTGGCATTGAATGTCTTTGATAAATAGCTAAACCATCGCTAATGAGAACAAAGCTTCATGTGTTGGTCTGAAATATGATATGTTGTATACAATAACACTTGTATGCATTAGACCAATAAATTATAATTATTTCTTTCCTCTCATTTGGTTTAAGGTTAGAAACTAATTATTTCATCTAATAATTTTGATGTGTGGTATACGATTAATGAATATACTATAATGCACAAAGATGGATTCCTCAAAGAAGTAGAGGATGTATGTTAGTTTTCCTAACATAAAGGGGAGATTATAAGCTCTATGAAATATGTTAGGAATTATCACCAGATCCTTATCCAAAAGATAATTCAAGTCAAATGCTGAAAGCATCTCATATTAAGCGCAAGTGCTCTTATTCTATGTTCCTAAAAGACAAAGTCTATGCATGCGTGAAGTGTGAAAAAAAATTATAGTGTGAAGTAGTGAAAGAGAGAGTTGAGATAAAAAAAATATTCTAAGTTTACAACTATATTCACTATACAAAATAGAGTAATTATATTAGTGAAAGAAATAGTTGAGACAAAGAAAATATTTCAAGTCTTTTACTATATTCACTATACAAAGAGAGTAAATATATATTGAAGGAAGGTGTTCTTATGGTGGAGTTTTGGACTCTTCAACTAATCCAGAGTTGCTTGAGTTATACATCATTGATGGACTGTTGTATCCTGGAGGGGACAAGTCAAAAGAAATACTGTTAGATCGGTGTAGATTATACCGCAGTGGGCTTGAATCTCCTTAAAGAGAGTGACATATTCACGCCTCAGCTTTGAAGAAGATTATTTTAATTTCTTCATTTTTGGTAATTTTATTTCAACTGTAATCTTTTATTGTAATTGTGGTATATTACACCAACAATTCTAAGGAGATTTATGTGTTGTTACAGTTTGAAAAATTGAGGATATCAACATGAGATATCTCAAAAGATAGATGGCAAGAGAATAGCTACGTAAAGTATCTTTCTACTTTTCGACTCAATCGGAAGAAAGGTAAAAACTTTTCTACTTGTTGCGAAGAAAGGGTAAAAAGTTACCTATTATTTTTCATGAATAAGATGATACTTTTCATGAAAGTTTATTTTCTTGGAGTCTCAAAATAGTGGGGGCTAACGAAATGAGAAAAAATCACCATGAAAAATGTGATTTTTGCATTTCTGAGAATGCATTGAAAAAAAGTTACAAGTGCATATATCAGTCTTGGAATAAATCACATATTATTATTTGTATTTATTGATGTCTTTGGCTCTAACATGTATGTTATCAAATAAATGATAAATTGAATAGCCATTTAACATTAAATATTTGGGTGAGATAATTTTCATTCTTGAAATAAAAAATACCCAAATTACATGATGAACTTTTCCTTGACATGTCATATTATGGTGAGAAAAAATTGTGAAATACATTTTGTTGATTGTATGAGCCATACAACTTCTTTTGATTCAAATATGTGAAAGTGGTGTGATAAATACATTAAAAAGGTGTTTACTAGCTTACTAAAATATGAAATATGTGGCTAGTTGCACTTGGCTGAAATTGTGTAAAAGTACTTAAGTAGGTTATTACAAGCTAATCGGGTATATTTATTTGAAAAAAAGTTATGGCTTATTTTATTAAAATAAATCCTGTTGTACTAAAAAGTGTCTTTGATGCAAATGAAAAAATAACTTGGTGTTATTTATTGAAATGAAAAAAATAAATTATTATTTGTTAACTCTACTATGGAGGTTGAACTAATTATTTTAGTTTCAGCTAGTGAAAAAGTGAATTGATCAATCACTTTATGTTGAGAAATTGATTTCTCTACTATTAAGTTATTATGATAGCACCAAAATTTATTGGTAGAGTAAACCATTATTATAATGGTAAATTCAGACCATAAGGAGAAAAATACAATATTGTGAGATCATATGATCAATGGTATACCAATATTAATTATGTTAACTTTGTGATAATCTTGCAAATGAACTAATCAAGGCCTTCGCAAGATAAAGGTTCTGAATCACATTGAGGGGGATGAATGAAGCCTATAAAAAATCATAAGTCATATATGAGGAAACCCAACCTGGGGACTAGAGATCCTAAAACCAGGTTCAATGGGAAGAACGAATCATATGATGACTTGATGTGGGATGCACTATTGCTTAATCCTTTCTATGATGTGAGTGCATTTTGTTCCTGTAATAATTGTAAAGGTTAAGTCTAATAACTCTTGATGAAATTCTGTATCTCATATGAGTGGGGTGTCGATATTACAGGAACACCCTCGACAGATTTCACCTATGTGAGTGTGGAAGTAGGCCGCTTCCTATGAGAATAGGGCTTATTCTAAAAAATGCTCATGAAAAATCGGGATAGCACAAGGCCGTAATGTGCTGGCTATTAAAGCTTATGTCAACACCTTGACTACTGTGTGTAGGCAGTAATACTTTATTTCCCTTAAGGAGTCATAGTTCAAGTCTGAGACCGCTACTGGTTCTGGAGTAAAGATTACTATTTTATTAAGTGAAGGTTCAATGCCGAACACACCTTCATTATGCATAATAGTCTCCCTTCAACTAAATTAATGAACTCTCTTATTTGAATATTAAAATTAGTGGAGAAATATTGGTGCATTTTATTATTAAAATAAATGAAAGTGCATGACATTAGTAAACATAAAGTGGAGAAAGTGATGTCATTATTCTTGTAACTCACCACATTACCTTTTTGAGTTAGTGGGTACAAACTATGGTAAAGATGACCATTAGTTCTTGTATCTCTCATGGCTATTAGTTCTTGTAACTTATATGACCATTAGTTGCATGTAACTCTTGTAACATTTGTAATCTATAGACCATTCATGTACTCACTTTACTATACCATATTCTTCCTATTCAATACAAGGATGAATTTCTCACCTATAAATAGAGGTGGTCTTTCATGTTATTATATGTACAATGAAAGATGATAAGCGAGAAAAAGATTATAGTGTGGAGTAGTGAAAGAGAGACTTGATACAAAGAAAATATTCTAAGTTTACAACTATATTCACTATACAAAAGAGAGTAATTATATTAGTGAAAGAAATAGTTGAGACAAAGAAAATATTCTAAGTCTTTAACTATATTTACTATACAAAGAGAGTAAATTAAATATATATTGAAGGAAGGTATTCTTATGGTGGAGCTTTGGACTCTTCAACTAATTCGGAGTTGCTTGAGTTATACATCGTTGACGGGCTATTGTATCCTAGAGGGGACAAGTCAAGAGATATAATGCTGGATTGGTGTAGATTATGCCGCAGTGGACTTGAATCTCCTTAAAGAGAGCGAGATATTCGCGCCTTAACCAAGAGGAAGATTATTTTAATTTCTTCATTTTTGTTAATTTTATTTCAACTATAATCATTTATTATAATGTGGTATATTACATCAATATTATATATATATATATATGTATATATATATAGTATTATGCTTAGTGTGATGCGTAATGAAATCTTATGTTCCAGTAAACAAGTTTTATGGGTGCTCGGGCATTAGAACTAGGTTTAAAATAAAAGTAGTGATGATAGTGAATTAGAGGGAGCATGTGTTTGCATAGTGGTAGGTTACGTGGCTATTGATTGATAGCTTTTGTACCTCTTAGTGTCATGTGAAACGTTAGGCAGTAAGGGATTGAAGTAGATGGTGACAAATTGTGGGAGAGAGATGACCATTTTGGTAAGATATAAACTATGTAATTATATAATGATAATGTCATGGTGGGTTAGTTATTGGAGAAATAAAATTGTAGTATATAATGATTGCTAGTGATTATCAATTGTTTCTCTTAGTATAGAATTTTAAATGTATAAAAAGTATTCCAAGACTGCTATTTCATTATTTTTGCCTTAGGATTCCAAAAATTTTAATATAATGTTTATCGTATTTGCAATTACAATTTGATACACTTTAGGTTTGAAATTTGGGATTCTTAGAGTAGGAATTTATAAATTGGAAATGTTGTGTTTAATTAGATTGGGCACATCCGAAAGAGATTTGGAAGGATAAAGTGTCCATTTCGTATCTTGGGTGTACCACACATACCTTTTTTTTTAGGCAAGTTGAGATTTTTTTAGACTCTTTTTCGAAGTGCTTATATGTTAGTTATGGGTAATGGAAGTAATAGAGAAATGGGGGTCCCCTATAGGTGAAGTGACGAGCATCTACGTGGGTACCAATGTTATTTAAGAGGTTAAAATAAGTCATTTGTACATTTTGAACTGTTTTTCCTATTTGCTAACGTGATGGATTGATTTTATATGATAAATGAGTTGTTGAAAATGCTAGTTAATAAGAATACTCCCACTTAATAAGTTGAGTTGATTTTGAAAATTGATATTTGATCTGACGTAAGATATGAAGTACTTTACTTAACTTTATTATTGATTTGGGATTAGAGTTACACACCTGTACATCATATATTATATTTCATATTGGTCGAAGTGTACACCTACACAATATTATTTATTTATTTGTTGGGGTCGGAGTACCCGCCTGCACAATTTATTTATTAGGATCGGACTGCATGTCTGCACAGTACATGGACCTTGTGAGTCTCCCGTGGGTCCTGACCTTGAAGCCATTATCCAGTAGGTGTGTACACAACATATGCATTGTATTGCACTACATTCATTCTTTCATTTCTGGTTTATTGAGTAAGGTATACTTGTTGACTTTGTTTTATTTATTAATTACTTGAATATCTGCTACTTGATTTCATTGTATTGAAGATTTTTTAAACTGTTTTATGGTATTCTTATGACTATTAAACTGTACTATTCAGTATGACTAGGGTGGCTTTCCTGAGTGCAGGTGATATGACTGTTTTAGATGGTTGACGTGGTGTTACTCGTCACCATTTTAAATTAAAATTAGTCAACAATGCTTGTTGAGTACACGTGATTCTGTACTCCCCTTTTTTTTCTACACCTTTTGTGCAACTACCGATCCGACGATCTCTAGGCATTGATTTCTGTGATTCCTTCTGTGTTAGCATCTTTAGAGATTCAATGTAGCTGCTATTATTTCAGATGCTACTGAAATCTCCTTCACCCTTATCTTTCTGCATTTTTCATATTTTTGGATACTCAGACTTCTCCTTGATTTTTGTATATAGTGGCTTATATTAGTGACTACCAAACCTGAAATTATCTACTTTTGGACTATGACTATACTTGCTTTGGAGATTATTAGGGTCTTATATTGCTGTTATCCTCTTCCTCTTTTGTATATTTGGGATGTAATGTTTGGAATTGGGTTTTGGCTTACTTATCACGGAGGATAGGTTCCATCATGATCTCAAACTTGGGATGTGATAGATGGTATTAGAGTCTAGATTCATTGGTCTCACAAGTACAAGCCGAGTCTGGTAGAGTCTTGCGGATTGGTGTAGAGACAGACATTACCTATCTTTATTAGGTAATAGGATTTTAGAAAATACTCATTTCTCTCTCTTTTTTTTTTCTCTCATATTGTGTAATACTGATGTAATGCCCTGATTTTCTAGAACTGAAATGCCACACGGTGCTCATGACCCCGAGGGACCACAAGCTAACCCTTTCTGATATCTGTAACTGAGAACTGCATAATATACTGAAATAAGTGTGGAAAACTAACGGAAACTTGCCATAAGTTTTAAATATCTAAAAATTGTCAAAACTAAAAACTGAATACTCATACATCTGTCTAAAAAATCCTCTAAACTTGTCTGAACTATAGAGTTGATGGGATATGTCCCCAACTAACTCCGTCTACTAAAATTAAACTAATTCTAATGCCATAATAAGATGAGGATCATCCTCGAATGAAGATGACTCACTGCTACGTCTACTGCTGCTGACTGAGTCTAGACTGCTAAGGGTACTCTAGATCTTGTGCTTCAGAACCTATGGTATAAGACATCATAGCGCAAGAGAAAAGTATGCGTCAACACTTTGAATGTACTGGTATGCTAGATAAGGTAAGGCTAAATACAAGGGCTTATGCACAAACATAGCTTAACTGAATAACATGAGAGTAATGAATGAGGGCATATGAATGAATGCACAAACCAAAACTTGAATCGTAGTAACACTGAATACAAACTCTGAATACTGGTTTCTGAATACTGACTTACTGATGACTGAGTCTACTAGTTCTGATTTCTGAGTTTACTAATACTAGGAGACTGAATGACTGAGTTTATTGAAATTGATGTCTAATCTTGCTGATACTGATACTAATTTATTATATCTGAGATCAAGCCTATATAATGGGTAACCTCTGAGTTTACCGGTAATAATGTCTAATACTTGATAAACTGAATTTGAGATCAAGCCTCTATAACGGGTGACCTCTAAGTTTACTGGTAATGATGTCTGATACTTGATAAACTGAATCTGAGATCAAGCCTATATAACACGTGACCTCTGAATCTATTGATAATGAATATGATTTTCTGAATCTGAGATCAAGCCTATATAATGGGTGATCTCTGAGAGGTAGTCAAGCATAGTATAACGGATGACTCCTCAGCTGAATTATATTACTGAGACTGAATTTGAAACTGTGGGAGGTAGTCATCTAATCGACATGCCTTTTCTAGCTTCTTTGGGGTCCAAACTGTAGCCCCAGTTAGAAGGGTGTCAATACCGTACCACAGGCTAAGACATCTTCTCAAAACCAGGATGCTAAGCCTAATATGACGGGTGACACCTGAGCGGAGCCAAGCCTAATATAACGGGTGACTTCTAGGGGGTAGTCAAGCCTAATATAACAGGTGACTCCTCATCCTGTGCTGGCTACGTAGTTTTATAGGCATAGGGATTGCTACTAATGACTCTGCTTAAATAACGGGAAAGCCGCCATCTCGGCCCCCGCTCGGTGCTGAATCCCACTCCCAACTGAATAGACACTAAACTAATTCTTAAACTGTACTAGACTGTGCTAAATCTATTACTGTTCATATTTCTTGACTGATCTGACTGAATTCTCTTGGTTCTATTGACTGACGGAATACTACTAAAGTCTGAACTGAATATTGAACTTGATTAGACTGAATACTGAGATTACTGAGTTTTCCTAACTTCTGTCACTAACTGAAATCTACTGATCATGGCACGACTGAGATTTATCTTGATACTGACTCAGCTCTAGACAAACAACTAAGTTTCTGGGTATAAATACCCCTAGGACTCGATAGAAGGAAACTAATAAGACCCGATTTCTTGAATTCATGACCAATATCAACATCATAACAATAGATTCACTATACACTCAATAAAACATCTCTTCAAGCACTTGGAAATACTAATATGTATTTACATAGGGAATGCACACCAACAATTCATAACTCATCCCACAAGATCTTGCATTAAACACATAACATGCATTCAAGTGTACATAATTGAGGATTTTATGCTATCATGTCATAATTCATTCACTAAAGCTTTTTAATAAACACTTGGTATGCATTAGTAACACATAATTAGGGATTTCTAGTCAACATGCTATAATGACTCTAATTTCTTCACATAGGCATTTTATCAAACATGTGGGGAGCATACTTTGGTTACTTAACAATTTCTACACCTAAGTATCATGATTTCATCAACCCACTTGCAAATTTAGTGATTTAACATGGACATAGTAGAATTTAACTCATATCAAGATCAAAGCTTGCAACTTGTATCCTAAAATATGATTTCTAACTCACCAACAACATAAATCATGAACTTAAATTCACATAAACCATAAAACTCATAAATTAAAATCATTGAATTTAGGAAAAAGGATTCTTGAACTTCTTGGATGACAGGAACCAAACAATGAATATCTACATACCTTGTTATATGATTCTCGGATGATTTACGGATGAATCTTGATGACTTGGGTCTTGAGCTATGAACCCTAATGGTTGTTCTTGAAGAAAATTGAGAGAAAGCTAGTATGTTTGGGTGAAATAATGAGAAATCTCGTGTTAAGGAGTATATATAGAGGTGTAAAAATGACCATCTTGACCTTGAAATTAAAATCTAGAATTAGAGAAATCTTGATTTTACATGTTGGCGCGATGCGCCATAATTGCTCTAGCTTAGTGGAAATTGGACAATTGGGAAACTGAGCCTTGGCTCAACGTGGTATAAATTGCGTTGCCACCTTGGTTGTGAACTGGAAAGCCATCACGACGTGGTGGAATCACAGAGGCTTACTGGATTTTGACAATTGCCATTTTGGCTGGCTTCGCGACGTGCTAAAATACCAGGTGGTACACTGTCTCACTAAAATGAATCTAACTCTTCGCCCGAGTATCGGATTTGGGCAAATTTGGTATCGACGAAAAGCTTGAAAAGTCATCCCTTACTCTTCTTAAGGATAAAACTCTACTTAAAGAAAATTTGGGGTATTACAACTAACCCTTTAACTTAAAATACTAAAATTCTTATGTTATTATCTCATAGATGGTAAGGAATGTACATCTCAGGATAGTGGTCCAGAGCCCGTACCATCCCCCTAGCCGGCTGCCCGAGATAGGACACACAAATAGGGCAGGGGAAGTGATAAGGGTAGAGGTCATGGTAGAGAGAGATTAGGAGCTGCTTATATTCTTGATAGGGCGTGGTGTTTGAAAGTTGAGTTTGAGGCAGGTGATGTTGATGTTTAGGTTCCAGATGATGACGTGGACCCAAATTAAAAACCACTAGTATTTATTGCTACATCGATTCTTTAGGATACCTTAATTTGGGTTTTGGGTGATATAGAGACTATAACGTAGGAAGGCAGATCATTTGGTACTCCATAAGTTTCACAGGTTAGGGTAGGGGTGTAAACCCCAAATCAGTAGCCCATTCTAATTTTTTAGGGTCTAGTGGTTTAGCTAGAATCGAGGTATGATGGTATGCCTTTACCAGGGGTAGGAGCTACTGGTGGGGTTAGAGCATCTATGTCTGATGATGAGTAGTGATAGTGTGAGAAGTTTAGAAAGATGGATCCACCACAGTTTTAGTGTGATCAGTGTGAGGACACCTATGAGTTTTTAGTCAGTTGTCATGAGAGACTTCAGAGTATAGGATTAGTTGACTCTCATAGAGTTGATTATACTAACTTAAAGATGCGTGGTACTTCCAAACAGTGGTGGTACTCCTATATTGAATCCAAGCTTGTAGGTTCTCCATCAATGACCTAGGCTATGTTTGCATATGCTTTCCTTGATAAATTTATCCCTCATATCTTGAGGAAGGAGCGTAGGCACCAGTTTGAGCTTTTGGAATAGAAGGACATTTTTGTGGCTGAGTACGTGGTCCAATTCATGCTTTTTCTCATAATTCTATGGTGATTTTGCCAGATAAGGCTGAGATAATCAAGAGGTTTATGAGAGATTTGATATTTAAGATCAAAGAGGTCGTGTTTGCTGTAGCCCAGTCTAGGTCTTCTCTTTAAAAGATAGTTGAGTCAGTAAACAAGTTTGAGTTGATGCATTTTAAGAAGTATGGGGATCTGAGGAACAAAAGGTCCTGCACTTCAGGTTGATTTAGTAGTACCCCATCTGGAGGTAGGGGTTCAATCAGGTGAGATTTTTACCCTCTGCATGGTAGACCAGTTCAAGCAACAATGTAAACATCATAGTGCGGACATTCATATTGGGGTTCTTACGGTTTGAGATAGGTTTCACAGGGTTTATCTCAGCGTTTTTTAGGTCGTAGTGGCCATACTGAATAATTTGGTCACTCTCTAAAGTTGATAGCCCCGGCCCTATTATGAGTGTGGTAGTTTGGATCGTCTTTGAAGGGACTGTCCAGTATACAGATAGAGGTATCCACAATAGGGTCATCAAGCTCTTACTAGAGCAGCAGCACCCTAGACTAGGGGTCGGGCCAGATCTCAGGAAGGTAGAGATGCACCATCAGCTGGCAAGAGAGGTGGTAGAGGAGTGACTCAGTGATAGATGATAGAGTTCATTATTATGCCTTCCCAAAGAGGCCTAAGGTGGAATCTTTTGAACCAGTAATTACAGGTATTATCTCGATTTGTCATCGACCTTCTTTGATATTATTTTTTCCTGGTTCTACTTTATCTTATGTGTCTACATACTTTACTTCACGCCTTGATTTGATGTGTAAGTCTATTACTATAAGTATTTGTGTTTCTAACCTAATAGGTGATTCCTTAGTGGTAAATTAGGTGTACCTATCCTGTGTTATTTCTATTTCGGGGAGTGATACTTGGGTAAATTTAATTATCTTCGATATGTTCAATTTTGAGGTAATTTAGGAATGAATTGGTTTTCTCCCTATTATGCTATCTTGGATTGTCATGCCAAGACAATTACTTTAGCTATGTCTGATGATCCGAGGTTAGATTAGAGGGTAGTTCAGAGTTTGTATCCTAAGAAGGTGATTGCGTTCCTTCAAGCCCAATGATTAGTTGAGAAGGGGTGTCTTTCATATTTAGATTATGTTCGTGATATTAGTATAAGAAACCTCATTTGGAGTCAGTGAAGGTGGTTAGAGAGTTCACATATGTATTTTCTAGCCATCTTTCAGGTGTTCCTGCTGATAGATACATTGATTTTGACATTGATTTAGAGTCGGGCACTGAGCCCATTTCTATTCCTCCTTATAAGATAACACTGCCAGAGTTGAAAGAGTTAAAGGACCAATTTCAAGATTTATTTTTTAAGTAAGAGATTTATTGAACCTAGTGTATTATCTTGGGGGTGCTCCAGTTTTGTTTGTAAAGAAGAAAGATGGGTCATGAGAATGTGCATTGATTGTTGATAGCTGACCAAAGTGAGAATCAAGAATAAGTATCCTCTACCACATATTTATGACTCATTTGATCCTCTTCAAGGTGATTTAGTGTTTTCAAAGATTGGCTTGAGGTCGGGATATAATCGTTGATGATTTGGGTTTCTGACATTCCTAAGACAGCTTTTTGGACTAGATATAGACACTATGAGTTCTTGGTTATGTCATTTGGGTTGATTAATGCCCAACAACATTTATGGAGTTGATGAATAGGATTTTTTATGTGTATCTTGATTCATTTGTGATTATGTTAGTTGATTACATTTTGGAGTATTCAAAGAGAGAAGTGGATCATGCAAAATATTTAAGAATTGTACTCCAGAGGTTGAGGAATGAGAAGTTATATACCAAGTTTTCAAAGTATGAACATTGGTTCAGTACTGTGGCTTTTTTGGGACACGTGGTGTCCAAGGAGGGTATTATGGTCGATTTGGTCAAGGTTGAGGCAGTCTAAAATTTGTCACGACCTACTTTAGCTTCAGATATTTGGAGTTCTATTAGGATAGCAGGCTATTATAGGTGATTTGTATTGGGTTTCTCTTCCATTGCAGCTTTTATGACTTGATTGCCTCAAAAGAATGTAGTTTTGCAATGGTTGGATAAGTGTGAGGAAGGATTTCAAAAACTTAAGACTCTATTGACTTCAGCTCCTATCTTAATCCTACTTATAAAAGATGAGGTCTTTACTGTGTTTTGTGATGTTTTAGATATTGGATTTGGTGGTGTGTTGTTATAGAAAAATAAGGTGATAGTGTATACGTTAAGACAGTTGAAGCCACATGAGAGGAATTACCCTACCCATGATTTAAAGTTACTAGCAGTTGGATTCGTATTGAAATTATGGTAGCACTATTAGTATGGAGTTCATTGTAAGGTGTATACTGATCATCACAACCTTCAATATATCTTCAATCAAAAGGAGTTGAATTTGAGAGTAGGTGGATAGAGTCATTGAAAGATTATGATATGACTATCCTATATCATGCGGGCAAGGACAATGTAGTAGAGGAGGCCTTGAGTAGGAAGACAGATAGTATGGGTAGTCTTGCATTGTTTATTGTGGAGAAGCGACCATAAGCCAGTGAGGTCCAATGGGTGGCAAACAATTTCCTATGTCTGGATATCTCAGAGTCAAGTAGAGTTCTTGCATGCGTAGAGTGAGGTCCTTGTTAATAGAAAAGATACAAGACCATCAATTTAAGGATGAAAAGTTATTTATTATAAGAGATAAGGTGATAAGAGGTGAGTCTAAGGAGGAAATTTTGGACCAGGAGGGTGTTTTGAGGATTAAGGGGTGGATATGTGTTCCTAGAGTGGGTGATTTGACTAGATCAATTATGAAGGAGGCCCATTGTTTGGGGTTTCAATTTAGCCAGGGAATCAATGATATATCATGACCTAAAATAATATTTCTGTTGTGTAGGATAAAGATGGATGTTGCAGAGTTTGTGGCTACATATTTGAATTTCCAACTGGTGATATACGAGCACCAGAGACCATGTGATTGCTTCAGAGGATGCCCATTCTCGAGTGGAAATAAGAGCATATTACTATGGATTTTGTAGTTGGGTTGCCTTAGACCTTAGGGAAGTTTGATTCTGTTTGAGTGATTGTGGACAAATTGACCAAATCAGCCAATTTTATGCCTATGAAGGTGAACTAAAAGATAGAGATATTAGCCAAGATCTATATTAGTGATATAGCTCAATTACATGGCATTCTCGTTTCCATTATTTTAGATAGAGGTACTCAGTTCACTTTGAACTTTTGGCATACTTTGCAGCAGGAGTTAGGTACTGTCACGACTCGAGTCGTGGCCTTGGCTGCGATGGGCATTCCCAAACTACGAAGGCCCAGAGGCCCATCAAATATGTAATCATAAGCATAACTCATCTGTGATAATCAAAACGGAAGATGAACTGAAAATGAGGTAGTTCTATATTTCAAATTACCTACTACGGGACATAAGCCTATAAGAAAAATCCAACACCATCTATAATAAGTCTATGAAGTCTCTACAATACTAAGAACTGTAGTCTGTCTGAAACTGGGATAAGGCTCCCGGTCGGACCATAAAAAAAAATTAAGTGAATCAACCCATGGAAAAAGGACTTATGAAATAAAGGAAGCTCACCAACTCTAAATATCTGAGAATGATGTATTGATTAATGGGACCACGAGACTGGGCCTCAGAACCTAAAATATAGGAGTTAATACACAAAGGTACTGGTACGTAGAACAATCCAAAAATAAAATATTTTTATACAACATAAGTGAGAGCATTTCATAAAAACACACCAACATAAAACATTTGAAAAATACATGGTCATAATTTGATAAACTTCAAAACATTTTCTTGGAATCATGACTCTACTCTTTATTTCTCTTCTGAGCTAGATGTTATACCTTACAATCTACCCTTGACTTGGTGGCTAAGCCCCTAACCCAAGTTTTTCGCAAGGTTTGGAGTCTCTGCATCTATACTAAGTCACAGGGTCATCGCCAATGTACAATCCCTATTTTAGGGCAACATAAACCCGTGTCAGCAAATCACGGTTTTGGGCAATGAGTTATCTGAATTCGGTCCTTCTTCGGGTAACCATCTTACTCTCATTAAGCCTCATTTTAGACTCTTAAAAATCATACTTCCTTCTTATAAACTGTTCTTTTCTTATTCAGTTTAGGGCACATCATAATCGGGTAGCGTCATACCCAGACTTGTAAGTCCTTTATTTTATACCACAACATCTCTACTGTGCTTCTTATTTCAAAATGTATTATTGACCACTCAAAAGATTTAAAATTCACACGAGAATTCATATTTCAAAAGCATATGAAACTTATGTCAAAGCAGTCTCTCTTCAACACTTTATCTATGGTGGTCATCTCTTTTATCAATTATATGCAATTATCCATTAGGAACATGAGCATTTACAATTCAAAGAAAAACCTCTCTCAATTCTTTTATAAAGTAGTAACGATTCGCAAATATTGGCAAAACACTTATACTCAACTTTCAACCATGCATGTAAACAATCTATGACATTGTCAAACAATAAGTTTCATAATAAGAGAGGGAATTTACATAAATATTGATCTCATATAACTTTATAATCAATAACACATGTATACATGTAAACAAACATAGTTTGGGGAAACAACATCAAAATTTATGCAAGATTTTATCGTAAAATAGATTTACAACACACATACTTCACCCAATTCAAAATCCACTTCATGTAGAAAATAATATACATTTAAAGTTTTTTTAACAATACATTTTTATGCCCATGAAGTTTAGGATAGCCCCACGTACCTTAGATTGATGGAAATGTTGAGAAACTTTGACTCTTAAGGCTAAATCTCTTAGCCCTAGGTTATTTTTCTCCTCTTGTGTTTAAGGAAGATAAACTAGGGATTTGTGAGTGATATAACGTGATATAGATGTTTAAGGACAGTTAAGGAATGTAAAAGGACCCTATTGCCCTTAAAATAACACAAAAATAGAGCACTTTTGGAATATGTAATAACCCAGGTGACACCCAAAAAATCGCCAAAGACAAGGTGAGCATCACATGTCTAATCGCCTAGACCTTAAGTGGGCGTTTCTTGGACAGTTACACACCCTTTCCAGTGGCCCTCTGTGATTTGTCAGGCGACGCACGACCCTTTGCATGGCCATAACTTTTTGTTTGCATATCAAATTAAGGCAAAATTGGTATCGTTAGAAAGATAATTCAATTATATACAATTTGGTGGGTCTTAAGCTTAAAAATTCTACATATGTAGAAAGTTATACATATTTAAAGCTGACCCATGTAGAATCGAGTCCCAAGATTTGGCCGAATCAAAGGCTCTTAGCTCAACTTTGTTCTAAGTGACTCTTATGAATATTTTTCACCTCATGAGCTCTATAAACACTAGGATAATGATAATGAAAATTATATTCACAAGGAAATCATTTGTATTATAGCTTACACACATAGGAACGACGGTTTAAAGTCTAGCTCAAGAATGCGGGGTGTTACATTATCTCCCCCTTGGGATCGTTCTCCCCAAATGATGGGTAGAAACTTATTGAAGCTCTATAAGTATGGAACAAGGAACGTAACTATAACACCCCGAGTCTATACCCTGGATGCTACATGGTGCTCTTAATCCCGATGGACCACAAGCAAACCCATGACTGGTCCTTGCTATAACAATTGAACGATAATACTGAATAATATACGAAATTAAGCGGAAACATATGCCATAAGGTCCAAAGCGGTAAATAAATCTAAATGCAGTATAAAAATACCAAAACTGAATATAAGTACTAAAAAATTGAACAATTTTTTGAATATACTCTAGTCTGAAAAAGCCTCTAACTGTCTGAACTGTGAAGTTGATGGGACAAGGCCCCAACTAACTCCATCTACTGAAATAAGAATAAAGTACTATAAATAATAAGCATGTCCTCGAACTATGAGGACTCACCACTACTCTGAAAGTTGAGAATCTAAACTTCTAAGGGTGCTCTAAGGCCCGTGCATCTGAACCTATGATAGAAGACATCATAGTGCAAAGAAAAGCATGCATCAGTACTTTGAATATAGTGGTATGCTCAATGAGGTAGGCTGAAATGCATTGGTTCATGTGCATGAATAATAATAAATGAATAACATGAGTATGATTGAGTAAGAGTATATGCATGAACATATAGACTATAACTGAGATCGTGCTAATATTGAGTACCAGTCGGAATACTGATAACCAATATTTGGGTTTACCAATACTATATTACTGATTATTTGAATGAATATATCTATCATTTTTGAGTACTGTGGAACCATACTGAGTTTCGCACTGAGCTGAGTGACCATGTCTGATAGTCTTAAATCTGTAGAATTGAACTGATTTCTATACTGAGACTGAGAATGTTAGAGGTAATCATCTAACCGACATGCCCCTCCTCTAGTTGATTTGGGGTCCAACCTGTAACCCCAGTTTGAAGGCTGTCAATACCATTCCACGGGTAAGGATAAGCTGTGAGTTAACCCTCTCTGGTAGGAAGCTCTTTTGTCAACCCTCACTGATAGGATAACTCAGAAATATCAACCCTCATAATGTCTAGCAGAAAGATACCTTGACCTACACTAGCTACGTAGTTCTGTAATATAGGGATTGCTGCTAAGGGTCAAACCCTCTGCTGATAGGAATGCCCCTATCCTTGCGTTAACTCGGTGCTAAATCCTACTCTCAACTGAATAGACAGTGAATTGATTTCTAGTCTGTACCAGGCTGGATTGAACGTTTACTGAGATTAATGTTTAGCTGAACTGAACTGAGTGCACTGAGTTCCATTGACTGATGGAATACTACTGAATTCTATTAGCTGACTGAGTTTACTGAGGTCTAAACTAGATATTGAATTAAGCTGGACTAATATGGATTCTACTGAGTTTTCTTGAGTTCTTTAACTGGCTGAGAGTACTACTGATCGTGTCGTGACTGATACTGTTCTACGACTGACCATGGCTCTAGGTGATCAGCTAAATTATATGGTACAAGTACCCCCAAGACATTGGGGCATTTTAACAAACACTTGCATGATATAACTTGCAAATAAGCTAACTTGACATAATTTCATTCTCTTAATAGTTCACATGGATACTTTATCAAGCACTAGGTGAGCATAGAATATGCATATAATATTGAACAACAATTGAGCATCATAATTCATCTCTAATTTCACAAATCAAGGGTTTGTCATGGATTCACGTGAATCTACACATATAATGATCAATTTCACATGATATATATATATAAAATCATGAATTAGGAACTTAATCTAAAAAGCAATCATGGATACACTTTAATTCTAACCATGGAAATCATAAAATCAATTACTTGAAGTTTAAAAGAGATTCTTAGACTCCAAGGGTGGAAGGAACCCTTGGATGAACACTTCACATACCTGTGTTGAAGAATTTCTGAAAGTTTATGGTTGAATCTTGAGTACTTGATTTGAAATTTAAGCACCTAGGGTTTTGTTCTTGAGCTAATTTGAGAATGAATGACTATATTTGCTCTATAGAGAGTTTAATTTTCTATTTTGGGTGATGAGGGTCGGGGGTAAAAAACCTAAATACCCCCCAAAATGTGGTCTTTTAAATGACTGAAAACTGGGTTACCGACGGGCAGGTCGATGCGGCGCGTCGATGGTAACGCATCGATTCACTGGAATTAGACGTTGATAGCTGGGTAAAATATTAATCAAAGTGTTATTCAATGCAGAGCACCAAGATCACGTTGATCCACTATTTTAGGGTTCCAAAGAGGCTACAAACGAAGGCCAAAAAATCCAAAATTTGTTCGAAAACACCTAAGGACATTCCTAATCATGAATCAACCTAAACATCAACATTAAATAAATGTAAAGGTCATGAAATAATATTTCCAACCTTCATAGGTTAAAATGACACTAAGTCTGAGTACTTAGCTAAAATATTCCAAGTCTGGGACCCCTTGACAAGCCTAAAGGACTGAACTAAGCTTAGGATTTTGTGGGGTCTTACATTATCTCCCCCTTGGGAACATTCATCCTCAAATAAGACTGCTGAGACAGAGAATACTTAGAGGTTGACTTACTTACTAGACATGAACATCTGGAACATGACTATATAACTGATATTACTCGTCTTCTGAATTATCATGTTGAACATGCATATCTGATGCATGGATATAGCTGAACATAATTTATGAAAGCATGACTGGATTATTGATAAACTGAATCTATATACTGAACATGCAATGGGAATTGATACCACGTTTGTAACTGAAATCTAAACATAAAATTGATTAAGCTTAAGGAAACTATTACCTTGAGATGAGTTTTGATTAGCGGAGGTAGATGAGGATACTCGGTTCGAATGTCTTCTTCTGTATCCCAAGTAGTTCTCTCAACGGATTGATTCCACCAAAGAACTTTGACTAGAAGAACTTCTTTGTTCCTTAGTCTGTGAATCTGATAGTCAAGGATTTTGACTGGGATATCTTCATGAGAGAGACTATTCTAAATAGATATGCCTTCAATAGGGACTACGACAGTTGGGTCACCTATGCATTTATTTTGCAAGGAGACATGGAACACT
Organism: Capsicum annuum; assembly: GCF_002878395.1. Taxonomy (NCBI): domain Eukaryota; kingdom Viridiplantae; phylum Streptophyta; class Magnoliopsida; order Solanales; family Solanaceae; genus Capsicum; species Capsicum annuum. The sequence goes on along the minus strand of NC_061111.1, from coordinate 168,345,687 downwards.
GGATGAACTGAAGATAAATATGAAGGTAACTCAAACTAATAAGCTACCTTTCTAAAATGACTGTGGATTCGGTAAGTATCGACATATTAGGGACTAAGTTCCCCTTTTTTGCTAAAAAGCTTCACTCCTTTCACAGGAGAGATCTTCAAGTACATATAGTCACCAATCTTAAACTCGAGATCCTTTCTGCGCATATCAACGTATGATTTTTGTCGGCTCTGAACTATCTTAAGCCTTTCCCTGATCAACTGGACCTTCTCTAAGGTATCAAACACCAAGTCAGGCCCTACTACTGCAGCCTTACCCACTTCAAACCAACTATTGAAAAATTTATACCTCCTCCCATAAAGCACCTCAAATGGAGCCATCTAAATACTGGAGTGATAGCTGCTGTTATATGCAAACTTAATCAAAGGTAAGTGATCATCCCAACTACCTTTAAAGTCTATCGCACATGCTCGCAACATATCCTCCAAGGTTTGAATGATCCTCTCTGCTTGACCATCTATCTGAGAATAAAAGGCTGTACTGAGATAAACTCAGGTACCAAGACCCTTTTGGAATGCTTTCAATAAATGAAAGGTGAACTGGGAACCTCTATCTGAGATAATGGGCAATGGAATACCGTGCAATCTGACCAACTCCCTGATATAGATTTTGGCATAATCCTTGGCTGAATAAGAGGTATGAACTTGAAGGAAATAAGTTGATTTGTCATCCTGTCTACAATGACCCAAACTAAATTATGCTGATGAAGAGTACGAGGCAAGCCCGTCATGAAGTCCATGTTCACTTCTTCCTATTTCTAGGTGGGAATACTAAACTCCTACATGGACCTACTAGGCTTTTGATGCTCAATCTTAACCTGCTGATATGTTGAGCACTTAGCCACAAACTCTGCAATGTTTCTTTTCATCCAACTTCACCAATAGATCTCCTGCAAATTATGATATATCTTTGTGGACCCTAGATGAATAGAGTAACATGCACCATGCGCTTCTACAAGAATTCGCTGCCTCAAGCTATCTACACCTGGCACACACAAATGACCCTGATAATGTAAAACACCATCTCCCCCTTGGGAGAAAACCTTTACCTTCTGATTTCTGACTGATTCCTTCAACTTGGCTAGACTGGGATCCTTATCCTGCTTTTCCTTTACTTTGGAAACTAAGGATGATTCTAAGCTACTCTGCACCCACACACTACCTTCTACTGAATTGACTAAGCAAATACCTAGTCGGGTTAGCTGATGAACTTCCTGAGCTAACTTCTTCTTACTGTTCTCAACATGGGCAACACTACCCATAAACATTCTACTAAGAGCATCAGCCACTACATTGGCCTTGCCCGGATGATACAGAACACTCATGTCATAGTCTTTCAACAATTCCAACCACCGTCTTTGATTGAGGTTGAGGTATTTTTGAGAGAACACATACTACAGGATCTTATGATCAGTGAACACATCAACATGGACACCATACAAGTAATGCCTCCAAATCTTTAAGGCAAAAACTACTGCTGCTAACTCAAGATCATGGGTAGGATAGTTCTTCTCATGGGGCTTAAGCTGTCTAGAGGCATAGATTATGACCTTACCTCTCTGCATCAGAACATAACCCAATCTGACTCTGGAAGCATCATAGTACACAGCAAAACTGTCTGAACCATCTAGTAGGGTCAAAATTGGAGCTGTAGTGAGTCGAGTCTTCAACTCCTGAAAACTCTTCTCACAAGAATTTGACCACTGGAACTTGACTCTCTTCTGAGTCAATCTAGACATAGGGGATGCAATAGACAAAAATCCCTCAACAAACCATCGGTAATAGCCATCCAAACTAAAAAACTCCTAATATCTGATGGAGAGATGGGCTTGGGCCAATTTCACACTGCTTCGGTCTTTTGGGATCAACTCTAATGCCATCACCAGAAATTATATGGACAAGGAATGCTACTGACCTTAGCTAAAATTTACACTTACTAAATTTGGCAAATAACTAATGGTTTTTGAGAGTCTACAATACTGTTCTGAGATGGTCTGCATGATCGTGTTCACTACAGGAGTAAACAAGAATGTCATCTATGAAGACTATGATGAACATATCTGAGTACTGCTTGAACATACGGTTCATCAAGTCCATAAAAGTTGTTGGGCATTGGTAAGACCAAAGGACATGACTAAAAATTCAAAATGACCATACCGAGTTTGGAAAGCTGTTTTGGGGATATCACTTTTCCTGACTCTAAGTTGATGATAGCTTGATCTGAGGTCTATCTTAGAGAAATAACTGGCACCCTACAGTTTGTCAAACAAGTCATCAATTCTAGGGAGTGGAAACTTGTCCTTGACTGTAACTTTGTTTAACTGACAGTAATCTATGCACATTCTGAGAGAATTGTCTTTCTTACGCACGAATAAAACTGGTGCACCCCATGGGGACACACTGGGTTTGATGAATCCCTTATCTAAGAGATCCTTTAACTTTTCCTTTAATTCTTTGAGTTTGGCTGGAGCCATTCTGTATGGAGGGATAGAGATGGGCCTAGTATCTAGGAGAAGATCAATTCTGAAATCAATTTTTCTTTCGGGAGGAACTCCAAGAATATCTTCGGGAAATACATCTGGGAATTCACATACTATTGATACTGATTCAAGAGTAGGGGTTTCTTAACTAGAGTCCTAGACTCGAATGAGATAGTAGACACATCCCTTAGATATCATCTTTCTAACTCGAAGGTAAGAAATAAGTTGAACCCTAAGTGCTAAAGTACTACCCTTTCACTTTAGGACGGGTTTATTCAGAAACTAAAACTGGACAACTCTATTTCTGCAGTGGATTGAGGCATAACAGGAATGGAGCCAATCTATGCTGAGAATGACATCAAAATTAGTCATTTTTAATTCGACTAAATCTGTTGAAGTGACTTTCTGAGATATCATAATTGGACAGTTCTTGTATACCCATCGGGCTATGATAGATTTACACACTGGGGTAGAAACTGAGAAGGGCTCTGCTAGAATTTTGGGACTGACTCCGAAATCAACTGCTATATATGGAGAAATAAAAGACAAAAAAGCTCTTGGATCTAGCAAAACATAAACATGCAAATGGAAAACTTGTAACATACCAGTGACCACATCAGGAGAACTTTTCTAATCTTATCGGGACTGAAGAGCATAGAGTCTATTTGGGCGCTGCCCACTGGTGGCACTGGAAGAGGTACCCTGCTGATTTAAGGGACCGGACTGAGCTGGGGGACGGCTATGCTGACTCTGCAAACCCACCTGAGGACACTGTCTGACTCTGTAGCCTGGCTTACCATATCCAAAATACACATCACTGCTATCTCTATAGATACACTGGTGGTTTCTGCCGCACTTCTGGAAAAGGGGATTGGTTCGAGCATTGCTAGCACTACCCTGGGGTTTAGGGACTGATGCTCTGTCTCAGTTGCCATCTCTGAATTTTAGAACTAGAGCACTGGTAGAGGAAGGAGATGGAATTGAGGATTTTGGGTAGAACTGAGAATGATTCCCACTCTCTGGCTTAGGATGAGCTAAATTGAAACTAACTATTCTCGCTCTCTTATTCTTCTTCTCTTTCTCTTTATTCTTTACCTCCTTTATCTACTGAGCATGGACCATGATCCTGGCTATGTCCATCTCCTTAATAAGAATTGTAGCCCTACACTCCTTGATTACGCTGCTAGACACTCCTAACATAAACTTACTCATCTTTGCTCTGCTATCTGCTACAACATGCATATCTGGCTAACTGAGTAAACTTGAGAGAATACTCCTACACTGTTATATTATCCTGCTTCAGGTTTATAAACTCCAAAAACTTTGCTTCCCTCAACTCTAGCGGGAAGAACCTGTATAGAAAAGCAACTGCAAACTTCTCCCATTCTATGGACCCTGCATCTACGGCCCTCTCTGCCTTCCACTATTTAAACCATAAGTGAGCCACATCCTGTAACTGATATGCGTCCAACTCAGTGCTCTCAACAACAATCACCCCCATGATATTGGTAACCTTCTACACCTAATCAAGAAATTCTTGAGGTTTCTCATCTGCCTTAGACCTAATAAATGATGGAGGGTTCATTTGGGTGACGTCCTGAATCCTGGTAGCAGCAGTATTGGCCACTGGGTTGGCCTAAACTGCAACTAAACATTTATTCTGGGCTGCCATAGAATGAGCTAGGGTGGTGAAGACTGCTCTGAACTCCGCGTGGGAGACATACTCGCCCAAAGGATATGGATGGACGGGTTGAGGGGCTGACTGATCTCCTATTCCTCTTCCCTGAGTCTTCTTTGGAGGCATATTATGTAAACGAAAGAGAAACTAGGATAAGAAAAAAAGTGTAACTGGAGCTCATGCTCACTCGTACGACATGAATGCTGAAAGAAGAGAAACTTTTCCTAAAATATCTCATAGCCTCTTGTCCATAAGTGTAGCGTGCAACACACCCATGAACAAAACTCTACTAGATGTGGCTTTCAGACTTCCTAGGACTCTGTTGAACCTTAGGCTCTAATACCAAGTTTGTAACACCCCGAGTTAGTACCCTGGACCCTATACAGTGCTCAAAATCCTGAAGGACCACAAGCTAACCCATGAATGGTACCTGCTATAATAACTAAATGATAATACTGAATAATATGCGGGATTAGGTGGAAATATATGCTGTGAGGTCCAAATATGTAAATAAATCTGAATACAGTATCAAAATACCAAGACTAAATATAAGTACTGAAAAACTAAACAGCTGTCTAAATATACTCTAGTATGAAAAAGCCTCAAACTATCTAAACTGTGGAGATAATGGGACAAGCCCCCAACTAACTCCATCTACTAAAATAAGATTGAAGTAATATAAATAATAAGCATGTCCTCGAACTATGATGACTTACCACTACTCTGAAAGCTGAGAATCTGAACTGCTAAGGATGCTCTAGGGCTCGTGCATCTACACCTATGATATAAGACATCATAGCACAAAGAAAAGCATGTGTCAGTGCTTTGAATGTACTGGTATGCTTAGTGAGATAGGATGAAATACATGGGTTCATGTGCATGAACAATAATAACTGAATAACATGAGTATGACTGAGTAAGACTATATGCATAAACATATAGACTGTAACTGATATCGTGCTAATACTGAGTACTGAATCGGAATAATGATAACTGTATTTGGATTTATGTATACTGTATTACTGATTATCTGAATGACTGTATATGACAATTTTGCGTACTGTGGAACCATACTGAGTTCCGCACTGAGCTGAGTGACCATGTCTGATAGTCCTAAATCTATAGAACTGAATTGAGTTCTATACTGAGACTGAGACTGGAACTGAGACTATGGGATGTAATTATCTAACTGATATACCCCTTTTCTAGTTAATTTAGGGTCTAACCTATAACCCCAGTTGGAAGGGTATCAATACCACCACGGGTAAGGACAAATTGTGAGTTAACCCTCTCTGCTAGGAAGCTCTTTCATCAACCCTCGCTGACAGGATAACTCGAATGAGAAGTATAAACCCCATAATATCTTCCAGGAAGATACCTCGACCTATACTGGCTATATAGTTCTGTAATGTAAGGATTCCTGCTAAGGGTCAAATCCTCTGCTGACAGGAATGCCCCCATCCCTGGGTTAACTCGGTGCTGAATCCTACTCCCAACTGAATAGATACTGAACTAATTTCTAGTCTGTACTAGGCTGGATTGAATGGTTACTGAGATTGCTATTTAGCTGAACTGAACTGTGTTCACTGAGTTCTGTTGACTAATGGAATATTACTAAATTCTGTTAGCTAACTAAGTTTACTGAGGTCTGAACTAGATACTGAATTAGACTGGACTAACATAGATTCTACTGAGTTTTCCCGAGTTCTATAACTGACTGAGAGTACTATTGATCATGTCGTGACTGATTCTATTCTATGACTGACCATGGCTCTAGGTAATCAGCTAAATTATAGGGTACAGGTACCCCCAGGACTCGATAGCATAAATTAAGAGACATGGCATAACATGAAACATGTAAACTATGAACTTGATCATCATTCATACATTGGGGTATCTTAACAAACACTTGCATGATATAACTTACAAACAAGCTAACTTGACATAATTTCATTCACTTAATAGTTCACATGGACACTTTATCAAGCACTTGGTGAGCATAGAATATGCACATCGTATTGAACAACAAGTGAGCATCATAATTCATCTTTAATTTCACAAATCAAGGATTTGTCATGAATTCACATGAATCTACACATATAATCATCAATTTCACATGATATATATATATATATATATATATATATATATATATATATATATATATATATATGAATTAGGAACTTAATCCAAATAGCAATCATTGATACACTTTAATTCCAACCATGAAAATCATAAAATCAATCACTTGAAGTTTTAAAGAGACTCTTGGACTCCAAAGGTGGAAGGAACCCTTGGATGAACACTTCACATACCTGTGTTGAAGAATTTCTGAAAGTTTATGGTTGAATCTTGAGTTCTTGCTTTGAAATTTAAGCACCTAAGGTTTTGTTTTTAAGATAATTGGAGAATGAATGACTATATTTTCTCTATAGGGAGTTTAATTTCGTATTTTGGGGCTGAGGATTGAGGGAAAAATACCTAAATACTCCCAAGAATGCGGTCTTTGAAATGACTGAAAACTGGGTTACCAATGCGCAGGTCGACGCAGCGCGTTAATGGGATCGATACAATAGCCGATGCGTCGCAGCATGTTCACGTTGATTCACTGGAATTGGATATTGGTAGCTGGGGAAAATATTAATCAATATGATAGTCGGCGCAGCATGCCAAGATCACATTGATCCACTATTTTATGGTTCCAAAGGGGCTTCAAACAAAGTCCAGAAAATCTGAAACTTGTCCGAAAACATCTACGGACATTCCTGATCAAGAATAACCTAAACATCAACATTTAATGAATGTAAAGGCAGCGACATAAGATTGACAACCTTCATAGGTTAAAATGACACTAAGTCTGAGTACTTAGCTAAAATATTCTAAGTTCGGGGCCCCTTGACAAGTCTAAAGGAATAAATTAAGCTTAGGATTTTACGGGGTCCTACAGTAACCTCGCATTGAGCATTTTTCCTCAACAAAATATTCAAAGGTATCAAAAAGATTCATGATAACCCTAGTGCAAAGTGTAAGCACAAAGTGTGAGATTAAAAAAATTAACATAGAGATGACTTTGCACATGGGTACTAGGGATCATAATTATTACAACATAAGACATGAGTTTATTTGGTGATCATAGGCCTGATTTACATTGGTACTAATCATGACATAAGGTTTCGTGGAAGATAGGAATAGAATCATTCTCCAACGTACAATTTAAAATGAATAGATCTTACACTTAGACACACTACTCGACTATGCCCCAAATAATAAATAAAAGAATACTTCATTATTTCCTAATTGAAATTCCCTCATAACACACCTAACTACAAGAGTTTGAGTCCCAGTACATAGTGTTTTTATGTTGAAGCCTAACTTAGAGTAAACAGGTGCTAACTTGAGCTACAGGACCCTGTTCTCTACATCACATTAAGAATATTACTTTACCTTATCACTACCATCAAACTCACTCAAGTTTTAAATCAAGGAGTACCAACCACATAACACATTGATTTGCATTTTCATCAATCACAACATTCGAGCCTATCGTTACTATAACCACTTCATGGATCTCCCCACTAAGAACAGCAAATTCAATTACTCTCATAAAGATTTTCGTCATTTATCTCCTTCCTTACTATTTCACATAACAAAAGTTCATCTCGCTCAAGCAATCACATCAAAATTTTCACCTTTAAGAGCATCTACTCCCCTACCTAAAATATTACTACGCTTTCACAACCACCATCATACTAACATACGGAGGGTCATTGAGGGACTCGACCATAAGAATCATGAATGGGAGTAACACTATTCGACTATAACTAATACTTATTGTGCTACTCAACATGGGAAATGAGTGAAGATATGATACTATAGACACAAAGTGCTTCATATATCAAGTGTCTAGATCATGAGTAGAGAGTAGTTCTGGCATAAACACAACACAACATAGATTCTTAAGACTGGGCATAGTGTGAAAATATGAGTGCACATATCAAGAGTTGTATAACATATGTCCGGAATTCATGAAGTCAACGATTGAGACAAGAATTTTTACTTGGAGTTATTGCTCATCGTTTAAGAACTGAACATAGCCATGAGTTTGCATAAACATTATCTCTTTGGGCTAAACCCGATATAACATGTATCGGTAATATATTGAAAGCATAGTTTCTTAGAACCAAACATGATATAAGACATGGATTTTTTATGGATCATGAGAATCATAACATAGAGCTTGAATACATGAAAGGCTGGATTAACTGAGACATCATTGCTTCTAGTTTTGAGGTCGAAACATGACATAACTTGCATAGAGGACTCAAACCTTAGACATAGGCAGGACTTGAATACATAAGACATTGGTAGAATAACCTCTTAAATTGGAGTATGAGGAGTTTTCTTAAATAGGGATAAGTTTATCATGAATCTTCCCTGTAACTTGCCACAATGATAAAATTGGGAACTAGCTGAACTCATCATCTACCCCTTAGAGAAACGTCGTCCTCCTGAACTTGAGGCTATAACCTTTTATCAAATCTATACCTACCATACACGTAAACACTAGGCTCCTCTTAATAATTTTAATATAAAGATACTAAATTCTTTCTAGGACATCCCCCTTTAGGGACACTGATCCTAACTTCCTCCAACCCCCAAAGTCATTGACTTATAACTAACATTATTATGGACATGGACATTCATGCTTCTAAACACTTAACACTCCATCTTCAACTCCTTAGAATACTAGCAGTACACCTCTAATCACATAACTTACAACTTAAAAAAATTTGTAACACTATACCAAAGGCACATATTGCCTACCTATATTTCCTCAATTTAACTCTACATAACACCATATAACAACTCCCTAGACTTCTCCACACTAAGAAACTTGCGAGTAAAGACTTGGTGTACATGACACTCATACATATACAACCTTATCTAATAACATCCTACCGGAAGGAAGGGGCACAACTCATTCTTATATACTTATGCCTTTATCCACTTAATGACTCGACCACAATTCATCATTTTTAACACTAGTCCTCATGACTATATACATATCACAATTATCCACTCCTTATTCGACAAATTTCCAACCTAGGCTATTTCAAACATTACACCAATCCAACTAATTCATTCCCATAAAAGATGCATTATCAATCTTGAGCTACTATTTATACCACTATACTCCACATCTAAAGTTAAAGCCTATTGTATAACAACACCAATCATATGGAGCATGCCATATACTATACAAATCAATCGAATAGAAATATCAACCTAAGTATCTTAATCTACTTAACTATGGCCCATAAGTTTATCCTCTCCATGATATTACTACTACACTTCAAAATCTACTGTATACCTTCTCACATGTAGTAATAGTTTACAACGACTAGAGAAAAGACAATCAAAGGGGTAAAGTCACATAATAGGGATAGTTGATCCTAATCTTATAACCCATTACGATCTTATCAACATATTCCTCTTTCTCACATTATATTTACTTACCCATGCATAGTTCCCATTATCTTTAAATTCCATAACACCAATGAGTCTCTACCTATAACCTATCAACTAATCCACCCTTTTTCACTTACCATCTATAAATGATTTCTACAACCACCATAACTATCCACTCTAGGATCCTTCCTTATTTTGAATAAATAACAATTATAGCCAATCACGTCCTTCACAGACTACTATATAATCTACAAATCTTGCTACAACATTAGTCACTTATAATAAAAAGGCAACCCATCCATTAATCAAGGGTTATACAGCTAAAACCAGTTTCTTTATGCAAAAATAATCCTCACTCTAACTTCTAAACTTGTGACTTCATATCACTAACTTTAAGACTATCTTACTACCAATGGGTCATGACACATTAACATATACTACTACTTAAGTGGAAATACTATTCCAATAGTCTACTATATATCTCTACCCTAAAGCATGACATCAGCAACAAAGATTTTGAAAGGAATGAATACACTTTGGACCTTAGGCTAAAAAGCACGATTGCATTAAAATAGAGGTATACACTCGAATCAATACATTTTGAAGCACTAATAGAATCCTCTCAAGTCTTTATGCTATCTTAAAACTTCATGGATAACTTAATCAGAAAGGGTCATATAATTTAAACTCTAAGAACTTGCCCTTGAATCATCTCGACAATGAGACATATCTAACAATATTAGAGTAAGGAAAGAATTTTGATAAATTTCACATGAACAAAACTATAGAACGAACTAGAGTATGAAAGAATGAGAAATAACTGCTAAATGCCTGATAGCCTCCTGATTATAAGTATGGTGCAGAACACACCCATAAGAAAAACTCTAATAGACATGACTTTGTGGATACCCTGGGACCCTGAACCTGACTTTGATACCAAGTTTTCACGATTGTAGTCGAGGCCCTGGCCGCGATGGGTATTCTCAAACCACGAAGGCCCGAGAGGCCCCTCAAACATGTAATCATAAGCATAACTCATCTGTGATAATCAAAGAAAAAAGATAAACTAAAAACATGGTTGTTCTATATTTCAACTTAACAATTGTGGGACATAAGCCCATAATAAAAATCCAAAACCATCTATAACAACTCTATAAAGTCTCTACTATACTAAAAACCATAGTATGTGTGAAAACAAGACAAGTCCCCGATCGGACCATAAACAAAAATCAAGTGAATCAACCCATGGAAAAAGGCCTTCCGAAATAAGGGAGGCTCACCAACTCCAAATGTCTGAGAACGATCTGCTGATTAATGAGACTGAGCCTCAAAACTTGAAATATAGGGGGTAAATACACAAAGGTACTAGTACGTAGAAAAATCCAAACATAAAATATTTTTATACAACATAAGTGAGAGCATTTCATAAAAACATGTCAGCATAAAACATTTGAAAAATACATGGGCATAATTTGATAAACTTTAAAACATTTTCTTGGAATCATGACTCTACTCTTTATTTCTCTTCTGAGATAGATGGTACACCCTACAATCTGTAATTCCACGAGCTATGCTCAACCCAAGTTTTCCACAAGGGTTGGAGTCTCTATATCTCTACTACGCCATTAGGCCATCACCAGCATACAATCCCTATTTCAAGGCAATATGAACCCATGTCGGCAGATCATAACTTTGGGCAATGAGTCATCTAAAGTCTTGCTCTCTTTGAGTAACCATCTAACTCTCTTTATGCCCCATTTTAGACTCTTAAAAATCATACTTCCTTCTTATTAACCATTCTTTTATTATTTTTTTAAGGCATATCATAATTGGGTATCATAATACCCAGACTTTCAAGTCCTTCATTTTATACCAAAACATCTCTACTACCCATCTTATTTCAAAACGTATTATTGACCACCCAAAAGATTTAAAATTCACATGAGAATTCATATTTCAAAAGCACATAAAAATTATGTCAAAACACTCTCTCTTCAAGGCTTTATCTATGATGGTCATCTCTTCCATCAATTATATGCAATTATCCATTAGCAACATGAGTATTTATAATTCAAATAAAAACCCCTTTCATTTATTTCAAAAAGCAGTAACAATCTGCAAATATTGGTAAAACACTTAAACTCAACTTTCAACTATATATGTAAATAGTCTATGACATTGTCAAATAATAGGTTACATAACAAGAGAGGAAATTTACATAAATATTTCTCTCATAAAGCTTTCAAATCAACAATACATTAATACATGAAAACAAACTTAGTTTTGGGAAACAACCTCATAATTTATGCAAGATTTTATCGTAAAATGGATTTACAACATATGTTCATCATCCAATTCAAAATCCACTTTGTGTAGAAAATAATATACATTTAAAGTTTGTTTTAACAATACATTTTTATACCCATGAAGTTTAGGATAGCCTCATGTACCTTAGATTGACGGAAACATTGAGAAACTTTGTCTCTTGAGGCTAAATCTCTCAACCCTAGGTTGTTTGTCTTGTCTTGTGATTAAAAAATATGAAATAGGGATTTTTGAGTTACATAACATGAATAATGACCCTAATTTTGCATATAGATGTTTAGGGATGGTTAAGGAATGTGAAAGGACCCTATTGCCCTTAAATAACACAAAAAACAAAGCACATTTGGCATGTGCAATGACCCAGGCGACGCCCAAAAAATTGCCCAAGCTAAGGTGTGAGTTGAATGGCCAATCACCCATCCCTTAAGTGGGCGTCTCATGTCCAATCACACACCCTTTCTAGTGGCCCTCTATGATTTGTCAGGCGACGTACGACCCTTTGCATGGCTATAAATTTTTGCTCGGGTATCGAATTTTGGCAAAGTTAGTATTTTTAGAAAGCTAATTCAACAATCCAAAATTTGGTGGGTCCTAATATTAATAATTCCACATATGTAGAAATTTATACATGTTTAAAGCTGACCTATGTAGAATCGAGTACCAAGATTTGGCTGAATCAAAAGCTCTTCGCTTAACTTTGTTCTAAGTAACTCCTATGAACATTTTTCACCTCATAAGCTCTATTAACACTAGGATAATGATAATGACACTTATATTCACATGTAAATAATTTGTATTAGAGCTTACACATACATAGGAATGATGGTTCAAAGTCTAGCTTAAGAATACGGAGTGTTATAGGTACTCAGTTGGATATAAGTATGATATTACATACACAATCAGATGTCTGTAATGGGTTTTTATGGTCATTGGGATTAGTTACCCTTAGTGGAGTTTTTCTATAATAATAGCTACTATTCTTTTATTCTGATGGGTCCGTTCAAGGTTTTGTATAGTAGGAGTGTAGATCCCCAATTTTGTGGTTAGTTTCTTTTAAGGTTAGAACTTAGGGAACTAATTTGTTGAGAGATTTAATGGACTGAGTGATACTGATCCATGATTGGATTTTGGCAGCTCAGAGTAGATAGATGATTTATGCTGACAGGAGGATCTGTGACTTGGAATTTATGTAAGGTGATTAATTATTATTAAAGGTTTCACACATAAAGGGTGTGATGAGGTTTGGAAAAAAGGAAAAGCTTGGTCTGAGGTTTATCGCCCTTTTTGAGATTCTTCAGCGTGTTGAGTCAGTGGCTTACGAGTTGACTTTTCTATCAGGACTTTCAACTATGAATCTAATTTTCATGTTTATATATTGATAAAGTACCATATGAATGATTCATATATTATTCAGTGGGACTCAGTGAGTTTAGATTTGAATTTGACATTTGAGAAAGAGCCTATAGCTATCCTGGATAGGCAAGTTAACAAGTTGAGGTCCATAGAGATAGCCTTTGTGAAGGTGCAGTGGAGGCATCATCCTTTTTCTGAATCTACTTAGGAGGTTGATTCTAACATGCAAAGAAAATATCCTTATATTTTTTTGTAATCTAGGTACTTCTTTCTCTTTCTATTTGAGGACTAACATTTATTTTAGTGGTGGATGATGTAACAACCCTCCTAGTCATTTTATGAATTTGACTTGTGTTTTTCCATTTTAGTTCTCCTATAGTTTGTATACATAATTTATAACTTATGGTGATTAGTAGTTGTGAGACCCCATAAAAATTTCAATGAATTAATTTTTTACCCTCCCGTGTGCGTAATATTAATTTTTCACTTGAATCATAATTAGGCATGTTGAAGGATAATTTGAGAAAGTTTTAGAATTTTAAAAAGTAGTTCCAGCTCATTTTGGAACCCTGATAAAATGACGGTCTGCGATATTGGCGTGCCACAGGGGTTAGCCTCCGCGATAAGGGCGTGCCACACTCCTATGTTAAAAATACCAGTTTTTATTATTTTACTTGGGGTGAGGGGATTTTGGTATTTTTACTGACTTTTAAGCATAAAATAACCCTTTTCCCTACAGTTTTCAAAAAACAAAATTATTCATTTTCCTCTCTAACTCAAAATCTAAGAAAGCTCAAGGGTTTTACAAGGAATTCACCATTCAAGCTCAAAATTCCAAATTCTCTTCAAATATTTCTATATTCAGGCATGTTGGGCACTTTCTAACTTGAATTTTATATTATTGCATTAATTTATCCAATATTTATGTGTTTTGAAGAATGGGTTTGAACTAGCGTTGAGGGTCTTTGGATTGTGATACTCTTACACTGTTATAGCTTATTTTAAATAGTTTACTCATGTGTATAGGATGACTAAGTCTGCTCACTTATTACGTATGAGGACTAACTACTCAGGAGAGGATTATGTTAAGTTGTTCATTCAAGAGACAGTAAAGTTGCATGGTGCACTGGTGTCCATCATTTAAACTGAGGTACACAGTTTACATCTCACTTTTGGAATTTATTTTAGAAAGGTTTGGGTACTCAAGTACACCTTAGTACCACTTTCCACCCTCAAATGGATGGACAAGTAGAGCAGACTGTTCAGACTTTGAAGGATATGCTAAGGGCCTATATGTTTGACTTTAAAGGTAGTTGGGTTGACCATTTGCTTCTTATTGAGTTTGCTCACAATAACAATTATCATTCTAGCATCCAAATGACTCCTTTTGAGGCTCTTTATGGTAGGAGATGTAGGTCTCTTATTGGGTGGTTTCAAATAGGTGAGACTAGGTTATTTGGCCCTAATTTGGTTCACCAAGCAATATAGAAGGTGAAGGTGATTAGAGAATGACTTAAGACTTCTAAAAGTCACCAAAATTCTTATGCTAATGTTAGGAAAATGAATTTAGAGTTTGAAGTTAGTGATTGAGTATTCTTGAAGGTGTAACCTATGAAAGGTTTCATGAGATTTGGGATGAAGGGGAAGCTCAATCTCGTTACATTGGTCCATATTAGATTTTGAAGAAAATTGGGAGTGTCACTTATGAGTTAGATTTAATAGTAAGTTTATCTTTAATTCATCTTGTTTTCTATGTGTCTATGCTAAAAAAGTATTTGAGTGACCCTTCTTTTATAGTGCCTGTTAAGTGTGTTGGTGTTTCAAATTCATTGTCTTATGAGAAAGTACGCTGAGCTATTGGATAACCAAGTTTGTAGATTAAGAACAAAGAATGTAGCATTGGTAAAGGTTCTTTAGAGAAATCAAAATGTAGAAGAAACTACATGGAGGCTGAAGAAGATATGAAAGCCAAGTACCTATTCTTGTGCCTCGGGTTGGATGAAAGTGCTTAAGGTATGGGTTTCATTCCCCTCTTGTCATATTTTGAATTTATCATTAGATTCTGATTTATTTTTCCTATTATCATGAAAAAAATATCCTAACTTCTCATTTGGGGGTGAATGATCCTAAAGGCGGGGGAGGGGGGATAATATGAGACCCCATAAAAATTTCAATATTTTTTTACCATACCACGTGCGTAATATCAATTTTTGACTTTAATTATGATTAGGTATGTTAAAGGGCAATTTGGGAAAGTTTTGAAATTTTTGAAAAGGATTTGGGGTCATTTTGGGACCCCGAGACAGTGAGAGTCTGCGATATTAGCATGCCACAGAGGTCAGCCTTTGCAATAAGGGCGTGGCACGGAGGCTGCCCTCTGCGATAATGGCATACCACACTTCTATGTTAAAAACTCCCAGTTTCTGTTTTTTTTTTCACTTGGGGTGAAGGGCTTTTGATCCTTTTACCCCTTGTATGACTTTAAAACATAAATTAACCCTTTTTCTTTTAGTTTTCAAAGATTAAAATCATTTTTTTCCTCTCTAACTTAAAACCCAAGAAAGATTAAGATTTTTACAAGGAATTCACTGTTCAATCTCTAAACACCAATTTTTTTTCAAATTATTTTATATTTTAGGCATGTTGCTCATCCCTAACTTGTATTTTTACATTACAACATTAATTTATTTAATTTTCATGTGGTTTAAATTATGGGTTTGAGATTGGGTTGAGGGATTTTGATTGGGTTTACTTGAATTGCTTTCCTCATTGTTTAAATTATCTATTTATGCTTTAATTAATGGTTATGGAGACTGAATTGGTACATTATTTTAATGGTTGAAATAAGAGACATAGGTTTCCCCAAATGGATGGAATTTTGGCTTGATAATGGAATTAACCTGAACCTACCTTGTAAACTTTTTTTTGAATATGGATAATTGCATGGTTTAACTTGCCTTTTAAAACCTTTGCATTGCATTAAAGGCTAAATGAATGAATATAGTTTGAATGGCCTTGGTGACCTTGGTTTTTTATTTTAAATAGAACTTGGGAGTCAATTTGGTTATATGGATTGGTTTGGCATAATTATATAAGCTTGTAAGCATATTTAGTATGATGATACCATGTCGGTAAATGCCATAATGAATGACTCCTAGGTTAATGGTTGTTTTTTTGTAAAGTATTTTAATTTGGGCTTAAAGAGAATTATGTAGCTCACCGTAAAGGTATAGATCTCGGAGAGATCAATATTGAAAACCACGTGTGCCGACGTTAGGGGTCTGTGTGACCATATGCTTGGTACACACTTTATATATATATATATATATATATATATATATATTGAGAGGGATATAGCCTTGGTGTCTTTAGCCTTTCCTCAATTTTTCCTCGGTTCGTACTTTTAACATGCATTGGGGCCCTTCCAACAGAGGGAGATGGACCCATATAGCCCATGTTAAGCTATACAGTAAAGGTTAAATCTTTAATCCCCTATGTTTATGGCCCTTTTCCTTATCCCAATATCCTATATATGTAAATAAATGTGATGCATATGGTTTATGACTAGATTTTGGTAATTGTATTAAGTTTTCCCTACCCCCTAAGTTATATTTTAGTTCTCTCCCCATTGACCATCCCTAGATGCTACATTATTTCATAATATAGGGTTTGAAGGGTTTTTTATTTCTCCTATACAGTATTAGGTGATTCGGTATTTCTATGGATCTACTGTGAAGTGGTGAGCCTCCATCTTTTTGAAGGACCTATCATTTTGATGGATTCTTTATTGTTTTCAGTATTGCTAAGTATTCTATTTTGGATTCTTTTGGTCATAGTTGGGGGCTCGACTTAGTTGGTATTTAAAGTTTTAAAGGCTTTTGTGGACAAGTGTGGGATGATTGTATGTTTTGACTCTTAGATCTTGATTAGACTTATATATCTTTATTATATATTTTAGTTGTCTTTCATTGTATTCTTTTATTGCGTTCTAGATGTTAGGCTATGAGGGTGGTCTCCAACTCATAGTGGACTAGAGATACACATCATGGATAGGCCCTAGTTCGGGTCGTGACAACCTTAGTACCTGAGCATGGTTTAGATTAATTAGGTGTCTACAAAGCTGTGTCGAGTAGAATCCCTTTTATGGGTATGTAGTATGCCACACTTATAAGAGGGAGGGTATAAGGAATTTCAGAATGTTTCCCTTTCTTGTGCTCTATTTTTGGGCTATAGAGTGTAGTGCTATGAGACTTCTCTAACTCTTGGCTCACTCATATTTCAGATAATGCCTCTCTAAAAATCTAACGGTCATAGAAACTCTATTGGGAACTCTATCCTACTTTAGAAAAATATAGAGGGAACTCGCCCTGTTAATAGATGGCAGACCCGATCTAGGGTCCCTGCTCATGAATGTACTGCTCCACGTGGGGTTCCACCAGTCCCTACTAGTCCTCCTCAGGATTTTCCAGATATAAAACTTATGCTCAGTCACCTTAGGGAGATATTTCTAATGCGAAGTTTCGTTAGTCTACTTATGTACTCATTCACTTAGTGGAATCGCAGTCTCATTGGTATGATTATATTAGTTCTTCTATTATTTCATCTGAGGTCACTCGGATTGGTCAGCTTATGAGGTTGAATTCCTGAACCTTTACAGGATCTAAGGTTGAGGAGGATCTTCAGGGGTTTATTTATAAGATAGAGAAAATATTTAGGATGATGCATGCTACTAATTCTTAAGATGTAGAGTTTTCTGCATATTAGTTAAAAGATGTGACTTATCAGTGGTATAAGGATTGGGAAGTGATAAGGGGTGATGATATTGAGTCGGGTGTGTGGGATGAATTTTTAGGCACTTTTCTTGATCACTTCTTTCCTCAAGAGCTAAGGAAAGCTAAGTATAAAGAGTTTGTTAAATTAGAGTATGGCAAGATGAGTGTTAAGGAGTATGCTCTGAAGTTTCAACAGTTGGCCGTTTATGCTCCAGAGCCGGTGTTAAGCTTGAGGTCCCAAATAAGAAAGTTTGCTCCTAGTTTGTCCCATGATTTGGTGTAAGAGTGTAAGGTTGCTATGTTGATTATGACATGGACATCTCCAAGTTGGTGGTTTATATACAACAGGTAGAGGATGAGAAGAAGAAGTAGGTAGAGAAGGGAGAGAGGCAGAATAAGACACTTAGATATGTAAAGTAGGGTGCTAATTAGCAGAACGATGAAAGAGATGGTAGGTAGTAGACTAAGTAGAAGAATTAGGGAAATTCTTATTCAACAGCTAGCGCTCCTTATCCTAAGTCTTCTAGTGATCGCCTTTTTCAACCTAGTAGTGGTCCTAAGGCACAGGGTACCTAATATCATACTAATAGAGCTTAGTCATGCCCGCCTTATCCTTCTAGACATTTTTGTGGATTGATTCACCATGGATATTATAAGGATGGGAGAAATTGATGCTATAATATGTCATCTTGGTCATATGCAGCGAGATTGTCCTTTGACTCGAGTTGCCACTGGAGCTATACAGGTCCCGCTTGTAACTTCTTTTGCTCTTGTGCCTAAGGGCGCCTCTTTAGGTACATGCAGTGGTATGTTATAACTCTTCTCTCATGATGTTTATTATTTGCTTGATCCGGGTTCCACCCTATTTTATGTGACCCCTTATGTTACTATACACATTGGTTTTGGTCTTGAAAATATTTTTGAGCCCTTTTCTATGTCTACTCTGATGGGTAATTCTATTATAGCTAGAAAAATCTATAGGTGTTGTGTGGTGTCTATCTTTCACAAGGAGACATTGGTGGACTAGATAGAGCTTGACGTGGTAGGTTTTGATGTAATCTTAGGGATGGATTAGCTTTACTCATGCTATGTTTATTTGGATTATTAGACCCAAAAGGCCAGTTTTTACTTTCCTAATGAACCAGTAATTGAATGGGAAGGGAGCTCCTTAGTACCGAAAGGTCAGTGTACATATGGATATTTACTCGGGCTATAAGAGCTTGAAGCATGTGTTTATGCAAAGAAAATTGAACCTTAAGCAGAGACGGCGGCTCAAACTGATTAACGATTACGACATGAGCCTTCATTACCATTTGGGTAAAGTTATGCTTTTAGCAGGTTGTCTATGGGGAGTTTATCTTTCATTGATTAGGAAAAAAGAGCATTGGTTAAGGAAATTCATAGGTTGGTTAACTTGGGAGTTCATTTTTTGGACTCTGAAGATGGAGGAGTAATTGTTCAGGAAGTGGTGAAATTATTTCTTGGTACTGAGGTAAACAAGAAGCGGCCATAGATCCCATACTTATACAGATTAAGGATGATGTAGGCCAGCAAATAGTTATGGATTTTGAGATTAGGGGAGATGGCATCTTAAGGGATCAAAGAAAATTATATGCTCTTGATGTTGATGGGCTACGAGAAAGGATTTAGATTGAGGCCCATAATTCTAGATATACAATTCATTCAGGTTTGACTAAAATGTACCATAAATTGAAGGAAATCTACTGGTGGAATAATATGAAGAGAGGTGTGGCAAACTTTATTGATTGCTAAGTGTATGGTTTGTCAATATGTTAAGGTGGAATATTTGAGGCCTGGTGGCATGTCTCAAGAGATAGAGTTACCCATATGGAAGTAGGAGATGATTAATATGGATTTCATTATAGGTCTTTCACAATTTCAAAATAAATAAGATTTTTTTTGGGTAATTATGGATAGGATGACTAAGTATGATCACTTCTTGTCAGTGAGGACTAATTACTCTAGAGAGGATTATGCTAAATTGTTCATTCAGGAGATAGTAAGTTGTTAGTGCACCATGTCCATTATTTTAGATCGAGGTAGACTATTTTTATCTGACTTTTGGCATTTGTTTCAGAAAGGTTTGGGTACTTAGGTGAACCTTAGTACCGCTTTCTACCCTCAAATAGATGGACAAGCAGAATAGACTATTCAGACTTTGAAGGATATGATAAGGGCCTATGTATTTGACTTTAAAGGTAGTTGGGTTGACCATTTGTCTCTTATGGAGTTTGCTTACAATAATAGTTATCATTCTAGCATCCAAATGGCTCCTTTTGAGGATATTTATAGTTGGAGATGCAGGTCTTCTATTGTGTGGTTTGAGGTAAGTAAGTAAAGCACCCTGGGTTTTGGTTCTTAGAAAATTTTTGGGGTTTTTGGATTTTAGACATCATACGACTTTTGGGTACCAGTCGTATGACGTGGTATGAGTGGTATGATCTTGGTCGTATGCTGACTAGTATTGGTTGGTGGGTTAGATTGGTTTCTAGAATGGGTATAACTTGGTTGGTATGATTCGTATAGTTTAGGTTCTTGCTTCACTTAATCTAGTACTTATTAACTTAAATTGGATCTGAGTACGAGTGGCTCACCATAAGTTGTAAGATAGGGTATGAGTCATACGATTAACTTGTATGGTAGGCAGTGTTCAAACTTCTTTTGATGCTATTCTTCTAGGGATACGGTTTAGGGGTATTGATCATATGGTATGGGTATAACTTAGTTTGGGTAAGTCGTATAATGGATAGTGTTGGGTCCAAGAGGGAGGTCTATGGTACGAGTGATGGGTACTACTCGTATTGGAGGGTACGACTTGTATGGGGGAGTCGTACCATCTAATAGTAATTTTAAGTAGTTTAAGTTAGGGGTAATGTAGATATTTCCCCACTTAACCAACTAAGGCCCCATGACTTTTAACACACTAGGGAGGTTATTTACCCCATTATTCTATTCTTAAACATCCAAAAACTCTCTTAAACACTCTCTAAGGATCTAGGGTAAAGAAAGGATAGGGTTTAACTAAGGTGGGAAATTTGGGGCTTGTATTGGTGATTTATCTTCATCATCTTCATAAATTAAGGCATGTACTCCTCCCTCATTGTTATTCCCAACTAAAGGCATGTTTTATACAATATTTTCATAGCATGATTATTATATAGTTTTGGGGTTTTCAGCTATATGTTGGGGTTTAGGTTATAAATGCTTGGTTATGGTTTTTCTATGGTTTTTACATGCTTTAATGGTGGTTTGGACAATTGCTTACATATGAATGGTAAATTGGTAATTAGAATTGGTTTTGGAAACACTATGCCCCAACGTGTTTGATAAAATGCCTATGAGAATGCTTTTGCTATATTATTGGACTTTTAATGGAACTATTGCATAAATGGTTTGGAAAGGTTAAATGGTATGGTTTGGTGCTCATGGTTATGGTTAATTAAACCTACTCTTGGGGTACATGGGATTTTCCCAAGCAAATATTATAATGGAATTGTGGGGTACACGGGAATCCTCCAAGTTTTTTGATAATGTAATCTATGGGTACATGGAAATCCCTTTACTTAAAAAGGATGGATAAGGACATTGCTTGCAAGCTATAATTGGTATGACGCTTCTACTACTCAAAGAAAGAGACAAACGGGATAAAAGGGCCAGAACTGGTAGTTTTAACTTCTCTCAGAAGAGGTAAAAAGGTGGTAATCATCCTCAATTCTGCCAGACATCCTCAACTTCATCCCCATCTTCTTCTAATGCTCCAATTTCTAAGTTCAAATAGGACAATCGAGATAGAGGACCAGGCTTTAAATCCTAGGGTTGCATGAATAGTGGTTGGACCAACTCAGTTTGCAGGAGATATAGTAAGAACCAAAGGATGAGTGTTTGGCAGGCAGTGATGTATGTTTTAGGTATGTCAAGTCAGGACATCGAATAAAGGGATGTCCTGAAATTTCCTAACAAGGATGAAATAATTGTCAGCAGGGCCCAGCTAACTCTTCAATGATCCCAGCAAGACGCCCGACTCAGCAAGGCGCCATTTTTAGTGTAATCATTGAACAATGTCAGAACAGACTATATGCCCTTCAAACTCGATAGGTTCAGGAAGGTTCTTCTAATGTTGTTACTAGTACATTACAAGTCTTCCACCTTAATGTGTATGTATTATTAGATCTCAGAGCCACACTGTCCTTTGTAACTCCTTATATAGCCATAAACTTCGATGTCAGCATAAAAATTCTTATAGAACTATTCCTAGTATCTACTCTCGTAGGTAGTTGCATCATAGATAAATGGATGTATAGAAATTTCCCGGTCATAGTATCCCATAAAGTTAGCTCAGTCAATCTTATAGAATTAGAGATGACCAATTTTGATGTCATTCTTGGCATGGATTGGTTCCATTCTTGTATGCATCAGTTGACCGTTGAAACAATATAGTCAAGTTCCAGTTTCCTAACGAGCCAGTCATATAATGAAGGGGTAGTACCTCCGTGCCTATAGGTCGATTCGTCTGCTACCTTAAGGCAAGAAAAATAATATATAAGGGTTGCATCTATAATCTTATCTGAGTCAAAGACTTGAAATCTGAGATTCCAAGTCTTGAATCGGTTCCAGTAGTTAATGAGTTTCCAAAAGTATTTCCTAAAGATCTGCCAATAGTTCCTCCTGAGAGGGAAATTAACTTCAAAATAGATCTTCTCCCAAACAGCCAGCCTATTTTAATTCCACCTTACAGAATGGCTCCAATATATCTTAAGGAATTGACGGAATAGTTGAAAGATCTCTTAGATAAGGGCTTCATCAGGCCTAGTATTTTCTCGTATGGTACCCAGTTCTCTTGGTATACAAGAAAGATAGTTTTCTTCAAATATGCATCATCTAACATCAGGTGAACAAAGTCACAATCAAGGATAAGCATCCTCTCCCAGAATTGATGACTTGTTTAACCAACTTTAGAGTACTAATTATTTATCTAATATAGCTCTCAGATTCGGCTATCATCAGCTCATAGTACGATACAATGACATTTTAAAGATAGCCTTCAGAACCTGGTGTGGTCACTTCAAATTTGTAGTTATGTCTTTTGGACTAACGAATTCTTCTACAAATTGTATGGACTTGATGAATAGAGTATTCAAGCAATACTTGGACATGTTTATCATAGTCTTCATAAATGACATCTTCACTTATTCTCATAGTAAATGTGAACATGCAAACCATTTGAGGATTGTTTTAAAGACCCTTAAGGATTACCAGTTATTTGATAAGTTTAGCAAGTGTGAATTTTGTTTGAAATTAGTAGCTTTCTTGGCCACATTATTTTCGGCGATGGAATTCTAGTTGATTGTCAAAAGACCAATGCAGTATGAAACTGGCCTAGACCTATCTCTCCATCAAATATTAGGAGTTTTGTGGGTTTACCCAGTTACGATAGATGATTTTTTAAGGGATTTTCCTCTATTTCTTCTCCCATGACAAGATTTACTTAGAAGAATATCAAATTTCAGTGGTTTGATTCCTACGAGAAGAGTTTTTAGGAGTTGAAGACTCGACTCACTTCCAATCTAATTTTGACCCTACCAGAGGGTTTAAATGGTTTTGTAGTATACTGTGATGATTATTGAGTTGGTATTGGATTTGGTTTGATGTCGGGGTAAAGATTATATTGTATGACTCTAGATATCTCAAACCTCATAAGAAGAACTACCCGACTCATGATCTTGAGCTGGTAGCAGTTGTTTTTGCATTAATGATTTGAAAGCATTACCTTTATGGGGTTCATGTTGATGTGTTTACTGGTCACAAAAGTTTACAGTATTTATTCATGCATAAATATCTAAATTTTCATCAGAAAGGGTGGCTATAATTATTAAAAACTATGATATTAGTGTGTAGTATCATTCGGGCAAGGCCAATGTTGTTGCCGATGCCCTTAGTAGATTGTCTATAAGAAGTGTTGCCCATGTTAAGAATAATAAGAAAGAGTTAGTCTGTGAGTTTCATCAACTAATTAGATTGGGTGTTCGGTTGGTTGATTTGGCCGAAGGTAGTGTATGGGCTCAGAATGGTTCAGAATCTTCCTTGGTTTCTGAGGTAAAAGAGAAGCACGATAGAGATCCTATTTTGGTTTATGTAGAAAGAGATAGTTTGGGATTAGAAAGTTGAGCTTTTCTCTCGATGGGGAGATAGTATACTTCATTATCTGGGCAGATTATATAGTTTGAACATGGATGATTTGAGGCGGTGAATGTTAGTAGAGGCGCATGGTTTGTGGTATTCTATTCACCTAGGAGCCACTAAGATGTACTACAATTTACAGGAAAGTCTATTGGTGGAATGGTATAAAGAAGGATATTGCAGAATTCATGGCTAAGTGTTCAAATTTGTAAGGTTGAGCACCAGAGATTAGTGGTATGCTTCAATAATTTAGCATCCCCACTTAGAAGTGGCAAGTGGTGAATATGGAATTTGTTACAGGGTTACCTTATACGTCATCAACATAATTCTATTTGGGTCATTGTGGATAGAATGACCAAGTCAGCCCATTTCTTTCCAGTCCATACTTCATATTCTGTCGAGTATTATGCTAGACTCTAACTTAGAAAGTTGGTAAAATTACATGGAGTCTTATCGATCATCATTTCAGATAGGGGTACCCACTTTACCTCTTATTTTTTAAAGGCTTTTTAGAAGGGTCTAGGTACCCAAGTTTATCCCAATATGACTTTTTACCCAGATAGATGGTCAGGCAAAGAGGACTATTAAGACCTTAGAGGGTATGTTGAGGGCTTGTGTGATTGATTTCAAGGGTAGTTGGGATGATCACTTTCCAGTGATTAAGTTTACCTACAATAACAACTATCCCTCTAGTATTCAGATGACTCTGTTTGAGACTCTTTATGGTAGGAGGTGTAGGTCTTCTATTTGTTAGTTTGAGGTTAGTGAAGCTGCTTTGATAGGGCCAATATCAATGTCTGAGGCGATGGATAAAGTTTAGTTATTTAAGAAAGGTTAAAGACAACCCAGAGTCGACAGAAATCCTATACAAATATGAGGAGTATGGAGCTTGAGTTTGATATTGGTGAATTTGTGTATTCTAAAATTTTTCCCATGAAAAGGGTAAAGAGATTTGGTAAGAAAGGGAAGCTCAATCCCTATTATGTTGGCCCTTATAGGACTTTGAGCTATTTTGGGAAGTTAGCCTATGAGTTATAGTTGCCTGCAGAGTTAGCATTAGTAACCCCAGTATTCCATGTCTCTTTGATAAAGAAATGCATTAGTGAAACAGCTTCATTCGTTCCTTTAGAGAGTGTAGGCATAAAAGATAGCCTCTCCTATGAATAAATCCCAGTAGATATCCTTAACCTTCATATTCGTAGGTTGACGAATAAAGAAGTTTTATTAGTGAAAGTTTTATGGAGAAATCAGTCAGTTGAGGGAGTTACTTGTGAAGCAAAAGATTATATGCGAGCCAAGTACCCCTATTTTTTCTCTTCGAATCTAAAATTAGCTTGAGGTAATGGTTTCCTTAATTAATCAATCCTTTAATTTTCTATCTGAGCTATCCATCCATCTTCATGGTATAACATACATTCATGAGTTTAGTTTAGTCCATGCATCATATTTTAGATTCAGATAGTTAGTCATGATTCAACTTATGTGTTTAATGCATGATCTTAGTTCCCTATTATTCCAGTTTGAATAGTTTCATTTGGGGACAAATGATCCCAAAGGTGAGATATAGTAATAGCCTCAATTTTCAAGATCTAAACCTCTAAATAGATAGGCCACTAAGTTGGCTTTCTAATATCTCAAGTCTCACCTCGATTTGATATCGTGGCAAAAAGTTATATAATTTTTCCTTTAAGTGTCAGTCAAATGCCAGTGGCTATGGCTCATGTGACGACCCATAATCTGACGTTATGAGTCATTACGAGTAGTTATAGTCACAACAAAAGAACCTTCAATTTCAGCCCTGTGACTACAACTTTATTCCATGATTTGTAATGAGACATTACGAGTCATTAGGAGGGACTCGTAGTCACAACTGTGTTCAACCAAGAATCTGTTCTAATGGTTACGAGTCCTGCACACAAATCATAGCCATACATGATGAGTCATTATGTGGACATGTAGCCTGACCAGTAAAGGATCCAAAAATCAAGCCTCGGACTATGACTACACCTAATGACTTATAGTTTGTCATAACGAGTCATAGGAGGAAGGTCATAGTCATAGTAAAAAGAACCTCAGACCTCAGGGGTTTAGGTTACGACTCATGATCAGTCATAACAAGTCATAAGGTGAGTCATATCGACTGGGAATAGAATTCTTGCATTTCTTTAATAAGGGTTTTTTGCTAATTTCCACCCCTTTTAACCCCAAACCCACATCATTTAGGTTCCCCAATATCAGTTATTGGTGGATTAAAACTATCCTAATGCCTCAAAACTTCATAAATCACTTTTGTTAGCAAAATAAAGCGATTACTTTCTTCCTCAAAAGCAAACTAGGGTTTCCTAATAACAAGATCAACTTCAAGGATTTCACCAAGGCATCTATTCTTAGATATGTGGGATATTTATCAATGGACCCCTTTCACCCATTGAGTATCAAGAAATTCCCAAAAGGGAATTGTGTTTCCATATATTTGATAATCTTTATTGTCCATATCAAAATCAGTTATGAACATGTTGAGAATTAATTATGATTTTCCTTACTATGTTCATTTTTACCACTTTTATGATCAGTTGCATTAGTCTATGCGGGTGTAACACCCCAAATTTTGGGCCTTTTGAAAGTTCCTTGATTTTGAGCTTACTGCTCAACCTACGACACACCTAACGAGTCGTAAGGTGTCATTACAGGTCGTAGGACTCCAAATCATAGGTGACCAGTGTGTTACCCAAAGTAAATGACCTGAGTATAACTGGGACGTAATGAGTCATATGGACTCTTTATAAGTTATAGGGTCCCTTATTTAGCCAATCCAATGTAATGATATCTTACTTATGATGTGCCAATTATTGAACCTCATAGGTCATAAGGTTTGAGCATGAATTACAGGGTACGACTCGTTGTTAGACCAGTATGGGTGCCTTATGCTATTGTCCAGATGGCAATTTATGGTGATGAGTCGTAGGATGACCTGTCGTCGAGGGCAATAAATTTTTATCTTTTAATTAAGAGCATTTTGGATATTTTCCTTTTCCCCCCGCTTAGACCCCACGTTCATAAACAAAAAGGGTTATTCCCATCTTTTAATAAGTCAAAACATACTATCTACTCTGTCAAATTCCCCCAAAGCAAGAACAAGCTAGGGTTTCTAGACGTTGGCCATTCAAGCATCAACTTTTGACTTCTCTCTATAATTCATGACTATCTAAGGCATGATCATCTTCCCCAAATCTTATTTTATAAAAGCATGTGTTTTAAATTGTTATTAAGTGGTTTTGAATATTGTCTTTGGAATGTGGGTTGAGGATTTTGAATGATTGTTTTCTCAAATAATGTTTCAATAGTTTATAGGTAAATTTTCATACTTTAATGATGGTTTTTAACGTGTGGGGTGCATGGGCATGGTGAATAAACTAGGCGGTTGTGGATTCCTCCAATTATATGGATTTTGATAATTGAGTTGGTAATAACGTCAACCCAATCTTGTGAAACTTGTTTTGAACATGAAGGTATGTACAATGAACTACTTTTGGAAACATCGCATGATATAAAAGGCTATTGGAACGTAATGACTTTGAATTGAACCTTAGGGGTCATGGATTTCCCCAATCTAATGAATAATTAAGCCTAGGGAGTCGTGGATTCCCCATAGATATAATTGAAATGGCATAATGTTATTAGCTTGCAAGTGTAGTTGGTATGACGATACCAACAGTGTGTGACTTAATGTATAATCATGGTTTAATGAATGAGAATGAGTAAATATTTTAATTGGGCTTAAAGGGGGTTGTGCAGATGGCCTTGAAGGTGGAGGTCCCAAAGGACTGATAATGGAAACTAACATTTGCTGGTGTGAGGGTTGATCTTGATGACTGTGTGCTTTTATCACACTATACATATATTTGTATCACGGATGTTTAAGGTTCATGGATTCCTCGACCTCTATGATATCTCCAGTTCGTGCAGCTAACATGCACTGGGCCTATCTAGCAAGGGGGATAGGCTTATATAGATTGTGGGTGTTTTTATAAAAATTAAGCTACATAGTCCAGGATAATGTTTTATATCTCATGCTAAACCTCATTTCCTATCCCAACATCTTATGTATATATATATATATATATGTATGCAAGTATATGAATATATACATTGAGTTTGGACTGGATTTTGAATTAGCATTATTTAATCCCTCTCCTAAGTTACATAGTAGTGCTCACCCTGCTAACTATCTTCAAACATTGTATTACCATGTGATGCAAGAACAAAAGACACTTTTGCTTTTCCTATGTAGTGATAGGTGATTCTTGGATCGTTCGTGAGTCAGCTTGAAGCGGTGAGCCTCCTTCTTTGGAAGGCCTGTTACTTCTTGGTTTAGTTTATGTCATAGACTATTTTTTTGGTTTCTATTTGGACATATTTTGGCTATAGTCAGGGGCATATCCCAACATAGGCGGTCTTTGGTTATTAGAGGCTTTGTGGATTACTATGGATTGGGATGGTTGTTGAAATTCTTAGATTCCTTACCTAGTCGAGTTGCCTATGTTGTTATATGTTTGGAACTCAGCTCTATCTTATTGTATGTTTTCTATTATGTTCTATTGACAAGGCAAAAGGGAAAGTCTTCTGTCCTCGGCAAACTTAAGATATCCGTCATGGACAAGCCCTGGTTCGGGTCATGACAAGTTAGTATTAGAAGCTTAGGTTCATGGTCAATTGGGTGTCTACAAAGTTGTGTCAACTAGAATCTCTTTTATGGATGTGTAGCGTGCCACACTTATAAGGGAGAGGCTACGAGTCATTTAGGACTATTTTTCTTTCTTGTGTTCTATTTTTGGGCTATAGAGTCTTAGGTCTTGAATATCCTCTAATTTTATTTGTCCGCAATTCATATCATGCCTCCCTGAAGGTCTAATGCTCGTGAAAAATCCTTTGTCCCACCTAAGGAAAATGTGGATGCAACACATCCTACTTATAGAGTGCAGAACTAGCTAGGATCCCTGCTCGTGATTGCCCAGGTAGAGTTTCACCGGTCTACTAGTCCTCCTCGGTTTTCTCAAACTAGTGATGATCATGCCCCACCGCCCCAAGGAGATATTTCTAATGCCAAATTCTATCGAATTATTCATTTGTTGACCTTGTTAGTAACTTCTCAGCCTCGTCAGCCTAACCGTGTGGGTTTTGTTGCTCCATCTTCTGAGGTCACTAGAGTTGGAAACTGGCCCTAAGGTTGAAGAGGATCCTCAAGGGTTCACTAATAAGATGGAGAAGATCTTTCAAGTGATGTATTCTTTTGACTCAAAGGGTGTGAAATTTGGCGCATATCAGCCGAAGAATCTGTCATATCAGTGGTACGAGGAGTTAGAGCAGTTGAGAAGGGATGAAGCTGAGCTGGCATTGTGAGATGAATTGTCTGATGCTTTTCTTAACTTGTCTTTACTTAGGATTTGAGAAAGTCAAAGGCTGGGGAGTTTATGAATTTGAAGCAAGACAGAATGACTTTGAAAAAGTATGCTTTGAAATTCCTTCAGTTGTCTTGTTATGCTCTGGAGTATGTGTCTTCTATGAGGGCTAAGATAAGGAAATTTGCTTTGGGTTTGTCTCGAGGAAAGGCTGCCTTGCTGAATAATGACATAGATATCTCTGGGCTTGTGGTTTATAGGTATCGGGTTGAAGAAGAAAAGAAGAAATAAGCAAAAATAGGAGAGTGGAAAAGTAAGAAATTCAAATATTCAGATCAGGTTAGAGGCTAGCAAAATAGTGGTAGAGATAGTAGGCAGTGGGGCACGAAGAAGGCTTGGGGAAATTCTGGTACTTATTCTAGGCTAGTCCCCCTTATACTAAGCGGTTAGATAATCGTCGCTTCCAAAATGACAATGGGTTTAATGCACAGGGGCCTAGGCCCAGATAGGAGGAGCTCATTCAACCCTATTCTTTCTCCCTTGTCATATTTATAGGCGGATGCATTATGGAGTTTGTTTTGAGGGGAGGGATAAGTACATTAATTATGGTCAGTTGAGTCATTTGCAGCGACATTATCCATCTAAGGTTGCTCCTGGAGATAACAAGGTTCCCATTGCTACTTCATCAGCTCTTGCACTAAAGGGTTCTACTTCGAGTGCCGATATTGGCCAAAATTATCTGTATTTCTAATCCCTTCTCTATATCTACCTCGGTGGATGATTCTATTGTTGTTAGAAGGGTCTATAGGGGTTGTACGATGTCTATCTATGGTAGGGGGACTTTGGTAGACCTGATAGAGTTGGTTATGGTAGACTTTGATATGATCTTAGGGATGGACTAGGCTCACTCGCGTTATGCCTCTTTAGATTGTCGGATCCGAATGGTCAATTTCCAATTCCCAAATGAATAAGTGATTGAGTCGGAAGGTAGTTTCCTAGTGCCTAAGGGAAGCTTATTTTTTATCATATAGCGCGAAAAATGATTTCCAATGGGTGTTTATACCATCTAGTTCGAGTTAAGGTTTCTGATTCTAAATGTCCTTCCTTGAAATTTGTCCTTGTGGTCAGTGAGTTTCTTGATGTGTTTCTGATACACCCAAATTACACCTCTCTTACGGGAGAGTAAGCGGTTGTTGTCAAATATATAACCCAACTAGGTTGGGGTCGAATCCCACAGGGAATATGGTGCTAATTAAGTTGTATGCAGATTAGTTGACTTTTAATCATTTGTTTCCATAAAATAAATAGAGGGGATTTGATTCAGTTCACAAATTAATGATTTTAGTTTAACAAGATGAAATATGTATAGTAGTATTCAAATTCAGAGAAATAGCAAGCTAGGGTTATGTCCACCTTGTAGTTTTCAATACTTTCTATGGGCTTTACGAATTCATACATGCATCGTGCTTACAGATAAACGTATTGTATTTAATAATATAATACTAGTATTTCTCAACCATCAAGGACTAATTCACTTTATTTCTCTCGAATCAAAAGCGTTTACCAAAAACAATCCGAAATCTCCAAGTAGTTAATCCTGCTAAGGCATTAACATATGAAATAGGGATTGGAAATCCTATTTTCTTGTCACTACTCTCTTTCCCGAACAACAACCTTTCTCTCGAACAAGTTATGTTTTAAGGAACATCCTCTATGTTTGCAACCACGAGAGTTTGAAATAAATGAAGAGAGTATGATGTAAACAAATCAATGCATAATGAATTCAAAACCCAAAGTAATAGATTGTATGCTACAAGGCTTCCATAACCCAAACTAATAAACTTAGCTACTCATGAATAAAACGAAAAGCATCATAAATATATTCATCATACCAAAAATTAAAAGACGATCTTGGTGTGCGAGTACTGAAAACAAGAGAGAAAAACGTTTCTCTCTCTCTCCTCAAGCTAAGCCGCCTTTCTCCTCCCTCAGAATAATACAGAATAATGAATAATGAATAAAAATTCAGCAATTAAGTCTTTTAATAATCTCTTCTCTCATAATTATCTTCTAAGTCCTTGAACTAATTATAAATGACAAATTAGTCTTGGACATAGTTTCTAGGCTCCACATTTGGTCCAGACTGCTACTTTCTCTTGTGTCATATGCCATCCGCATTCCATAGTCCCAAAATGTCTTCATCTACCTCATTAATACCTGAAATCATGCTAATCACATCGGTTAGCTCAATTACATAGAAGTAGAGTAAAAACATAGGAAACTAGGCACTTTGTTCTCTAAACTTAGCTAAAATATAGATAAGTTATGGTGCTTAGGCATATAAATACACCCAAGATCACTACCCCACACTTAAAGCTTTATTCATACTCGAACAACATATCCATTTATGCATACTACACTAGCCTTAGCACCCACAAAGGAAGACAAGATGCTCAAATAGGCTTACACAATAATTATGAACAAGAAGTAGATTCATGGATCATTACTAGAGACAACCTACCCTCAAGAATAGACTCATTAAGTTGGAAATTTCATGCATATCATTTAAGCAAAGAAATCATATAAATTACCCAACCTTCATCAACCATGTGCCCTCACAACAAGAGAGTTACCCATAATCACTCATAATCATGCAATTTCTAACAAAATGGGTACAAGAATCAAGTTGCGCTCAGTCTCACAAAGAATTCTCAAATTACATTTGATGACCATATGCTTTCGCTTAGTGTAATACTCCACTAATATCAGAATGCTAAGATTAGGATCAAATAGTTCTTTTTATGGGTTGTAATGCAGGCTAAAGGATGGGTAGGAACTATTTTGGCCAAAAATAGTGACTATCTACCCTAAGAGCTTTAATACACTACATTATGCAATTAAGACCAATCTCTAACAACCAATTTCCACTTCTGCTATCTTCACAGATTTGCTTTTCATCCTAACTCGTTAAGCTTAATTAATAAAACTATGGTGGGAGTATGCAACCCTTTCAAATAATTTTTTTTGCACCCTTTTCATGTTACGCACCCCTATAATAGCCACCCTCAACTTAAGTGACTTGCTTTAGTTGAGGTGCACAATGTCCAAGAAGGATCAGGGTCAAAGCAGGTTCATTGTAACATGTTCGGGATAAAATTTGAAACTTTATCAACAATTTTTTCTACTCCTAACCACATCAATTTCACACGCCAATAACTAGAATTTGGGGCATTAATTTCATTTTTTTCCTCTAATTGCCAAACTCCTAACTCAAATTTATTTTACATTAAAGCTCTTAGGATCTTTTGGATCAAATTGCGGTCTATTAAAAAATGAAATAGGCTACATATGAGGCTAACAAAAGAACAAGCTAAAGGCTCAACGGGGCCAGCTAAGATAATGTACAAAGGTAGGTTAACAGAAGGTATGAACAATGGCTATCAAAGAAATGCCTAAATCATCTCCTAAACTCACAATCTTATTTTGCTTTGCACACACACCAGGCAAGTTCCAGCATCAGTTGTAATAAGGGATATACAACAGTCTTACACACTCATGGAATATGGTCAACTCAATTAGGAGCAGTATAGATTCTTGACCCAATAATTACATGACTTCAAATAAAACCAACAATCACAACAAGAGTCACAACTAGAGCCTAGGTGTTTCAAACGTAATGATTCATCACATACTTATGTTATAATGTCATGTGACCCACAAGAACAGTTATATGTAATTAAATGACTAATTTTCTCTTAAGACGGTCGTCATCCATACATCATCGAGAAAAGCACCTAATTATGACTACATAACGAACAAAATAAACAAAATAACTAATCCTATCACAAAAGAATGCTAAGGAGAAGGTCCTATGTTCTTACAAAACAAGTAGCAAAGTATCCAGCCACCCCACACTTAAGCTCAGCACTGTCCCCAGTGCAAATAACAAGATAAAGAACCTGGCTAGTAGTACTCCTCATCCACATTCGGAGTCATGCCACCTGCATGGAGATCATCATTGGGCCATTTTTCCTATGTTCATCCTATCATCCATGTCAGCCACACATAATGAAACTAACTATAATTAAGATGGAGATGGTGAAGTCACCACCCCACACTTAATTTGTTAGTATCAACCAATTAAGTGTTTTTATCGGGTACTCAGACTTCACCGACATACACTTTGACATGGTGCATCAACATTAGTCACAATACAATTCATTCACTTCAATTCCCCCAATTCTATTTCAATGAAGCACTTTTTGAATAGAATTATGCTCTACACTTTCAACCATACAAAATATACAAAACACCTTCACTTTCAGAACATCGCAATGGCAAGAATTTAATTCGTAATCCTTAAGAAATCAATTAACAATAACATAGAGTCACAATAACTAAGGATTAAGAAAGTAAAACCTACCTTGAAGATGGAAGATCAATGAAGGACAAAGAGAATGGTGAGAGCTCAGTATTGTATGGCTTAAGGGTGAAATAAAGATGAATTTGGGAATTTAAGGTGTGAAGTCTATTTAAAGAATGAAATGTGGGTCGGGTTGACCCAGACGGATTCTAAGTGTATTTGGCTAAGTGTGCGACGCATACCTACTCGCACAGACTTAAGTATGTGGCGCATTGTTCATGGCATTGTTGAGGCAGTAGGCATTTGCGAAGAAGTATGCGACGTATACCCTATCGCATAAATTTAAGAGTGCCACATAAGGTATCTCACACTTGAGGCAGTGAGCATATGCGGAGCCGTGGGCAACGCATATCTTATCGCACATGTTAAAGTGTGCGATGCATAAGTTATTGCACACATCAAGATGTGCGGCACATTATGTATAACATAGTTGGTCCAGTGAGCATGTGCGATGGGATGTGTGGCACACTTTTGGTCAGAAAGATCCAGTGCGGCGTACTATCGGCCCGATCCCTATGCTACCACCATAGACCTCATTGAAAGTCACAAAATAAAGTTGCACCGCGAAACTTTTTAGGTCAGATTAACATAATTCGAGGTACGACTCTAATGCAAATCATACTTGAGCCTTACACATTTGACAACTCCAACTTACCTGTAATATTCCCATCACTCCTAAACTTACCACCATTGACATAACTCAATTCCAAATCAAATTTGGTACTAATATCCTCCTTAGTACTTCATCTATACTTACTCAAAAATGATTATAAGGATGGGTTGCCTCTCACCAAGCGCCGTAGTTTTGGTCGTGGCTCGACTCTTCTTTTTGCCTTTTTGTTTTACATAATAAAATGAAAATAAAATAATGGGTTACCTCCCATGTAGCACCTTATTTAATGTCGCGGCATGACTCGATTATCTTGACTACTCAAACTTCATCAAGATACATCGATGATACCATTTGTACCTCATTTGTTGGATCAAGACAATGCTTTATTCCTAATCCAATCACTTTGAAGTCACTAACATCCTTGATTGCAAGTTCAACCAAACCAGCTATGATCTCTACAAAAAAACATATCCTTAACTAGTACATCTCGCTCATCCTCGTAGAATACATCAACAATCGAGAAGACACTCATCTTCTTTTGTTGTTTCATAGACCGACATACTTCAAAACTAACTTCTTTCTTATTGTGCCTAAATTTTAGCTCATTCATCTCCATGTCAACTAACACTCTCCCAGTTACTAAGAACGGCCTACCCAAAATTATTGGTACTTCAAAGTCCACTTTACAATCAAGAATTACAAAGTCGGCAAGAAATATAAAATTAGCAACTTTTACAAGTACATCATGTAGAATCCCAATCGGCCTTTTTACCGATCTATCCGTCATTAGAAGCCGCATATTGGTGGGAGTAGGATCTCCCAAACCCAGTTTCTTAAAAACTGTCAATGGCATAAGATATATAGTTTCTCCAAGATCAAAAAGGGCCTTTTTAAACTTTAGCAACCCAATCGTACATGGAACAGTAAATGCTCCCGGATCACCTTTCTTCTGCACAATAGATCTTGTAGCAATAGCACTACAATGATAAAGATTTTCTATCATTTCATAGCTCACAGTCCTTTTGTTCGTCAATAGGTTTTTCATAAACTTAGCATATCCGGGCATCTATTCCAATGCTTCAACTAAGGGCACATTCATTGTCAACTGCTTCAACATAAACATGAATTTGCTAAAATTGCCATCATCTTATTTCTTCTTTAATCGTTGTGGAAATGAGGGTAACGTCCTAGGGATTTCAGTTGGAACACCTTCTACCTCTTTTCTTATGCCTTTCTCTATATCACTAAAATATTTCTGCTTAGGTGGTTATTCCATTTCTGCACTCTTTTTTTCGAAACCTCTCAACTTTACAAGCACCACTGGAGATTTATCAACCATCTCCCAATCCATTTCGACCTCATCAGTATAAGAGGATGCTTCCAAACCTAGGCTAGATAATATCTTACTGCTTCTAGTGGTAATGGCCATACACGATCCATCAGTCCTCAGATTTTGAATTGTATCACTTAGTAGAGTCCCATTCTATCTTTAGTTGAATGTTGTGGATAATTGGCTCATCTTCTGCTCTAGTTATTTAATATCGATTGAGTACGAATTTACTAGTTGAATCATGGAAGATATGTCACTCTTTATAGTAGTCACCCCAGAATTGGTCGCTTCAACTCCTTTTAATAGTTTCTCCATCATGTCCTCCATGGACATTTTGCCTGAACTGGTGGCAGCATTATCACAGCTTTCAGGAGGTACGTACAGTCCACTCCTGTCACTTTTATTCTTACAATCTCCTTGATGGTTCCAACCTTGGTTTTCTTGACCACCGATCCAAAAACCCCTGGTTATGGGATAGTTAGCCTCTTCCTCAATGTTTGATTTAGCTCTTTTACTGTGGGACCCCACAACTTTTACCTTTTCTATATTCCCTGATAGCAAATTATTCATGAGTAGATCTATCTGGGTTTTCATGTGAGCCATATCCTGATCACGCTCCTCTTCTCTCATATATTGCTCTACTGATATTACACTAGACCCAGTATTGCTTGGTACCACATAATCTCTGGTATGCCAAGCTCTACTTGTCTTAGTCATTCTTTCTAATAAATCTGCAGCCTCAGTAAAGGTGAGCTCCATAAAAGCTCCTCCTGCAGCATTATCCACTATTGGCTTTGTAAGTGAGTTCAAAGCTCTGCAGAATATTTCGATCAAGTATTCATCAGTCATCTTATGATTTGGGCATTGAGTCAACTTCTTTTTAAACCTCGCCCAAGTCTCATGCAAAACTTCATTGGCTAATTGCCTAAAGTTGCTGATCTTATCCCTCAACTGTAACATTCTGGAGGACGGAAAGAACCTTTCTAGGAAAGATCCTTTCAATTGCCTCCAATTTGTTATAGAATCAGGAGTCAGCTCATTCAACCACATAGTTGCTTCTCCAGACAAAGACAGTGGGAACAATCTTAAATGAATAGAATTTTGTCCTACTCCAGGATTATCAAATGACTTACAAATACTGATGAAATTCACCAAATATAGATTTGGATCATCACCAGGTAATCCACCAAAGAGTTCTTTCAGATTTAGTAACTGGATTATAGTGCTGGTGATGTTGAATTTTACCCCATGAGATAGTGGTGGTAGAATGATTGCCCCTGTAGATCCAGTTCCATCTAAATCATCCTTATCATTGTCAACATCAAACTGCGCAGCTTAGCGGTTTGGTCTTTCTCTAAATGAACGATTTCAATTTACAGGTGCAACTACCCCTGCTATACGCCTCCTACTAGCTGGGTCAATTAAATTATCATATCCCAAGTCCTCTTCATCTAGATTAGGTACCGACCTGGGTTATCTGCATTCTATAGATTTAATCGAGCATTAGCCAAAGCGGCTAATCTTTCAGCTTCCTGTTGGTTAGCCATTCTTTTAATGAGATGAGGTTCAGGATTGAAGGGTAATAATGGTTCTCTTGAACTTCTAGTTCGTGGCATAAACAACAGTGAGCCTATAACAAACAAAAACAACAAATAACATAAAATAAGGAAACTTGAATAACAGTCAATTAACACACATAAACTCAATCGACAACCGTATTCCCCAGCAACTGCCCCAAAATTTAATACGCCCAAATTATATCTCTCTTACAAGAGAGTAAGCGGTCGTTGCAAATATATAACCCAACTAGGTTGGGGTTGAATCTCACAGGGAATATGGTGCTAATTAAGTTGTATGCAGATTAGTTGACTTTTAATTATTTATTTTTGTAAAATAAATAGAGGGGATTTGACTTAGTTCACAAATTAATGATTTCAGTTTAACAAGATGAAATATGTGTAGTAGTATTCGAATTCATAGAAATAGAAATCTAGGGTTATCTCCACCTTGTAGTTTTCAATACTTTCTAGCTATGGGCTTTACGAATTCATACATGCATCGTGCTTACAGAGAAATGTATTGTATTTAATAACATAATCCTAGTGTTTCTCAACCAACACGGACTAATTCACTTTAGTTCTATTGAATCAAAAGCATTTACCAAAAACAATTCGAAATCTCCAAGTAGTTAATCCTACTAAGGCATTAACATATGAAATAGGGATTGGAAATCCTATTTTCTTGTCACTACTTTCTTTTTCGAACAACCTTTCTCTCGAACAAGTTATGTTTTAAGGCACATCCTCTATGTTTGCAACCACGAGAATTCAAAATAAACGAAGAGAGTATGATGTAAACAAATCAATGCATAATGAATTCAAAACCCAAAGTAATAGATTGTATGCTACAAGGCTTCCATAACCTTAACTAGTAAACTTAGCTACTCATGAATAAAACGAAAAGCATCATAAATATATTCATCATACCAAAAATTAGAAGATGGTCTTGGTGTGCGAATATTGAAAATAAGAGAGAAAAATGTTTCTCTCTCTCTCCTTAAGCTAAGCCGCCTTCTCTTCCCTCAAAATAATACAGAATAATGAATAAAAATTCAGTAATTAAGTCTTTTAATAATCTCTTCCCTCATAATTGCCTTCTAAGTCCCTAAACTAATTATAAATGACAAATTAGTCTTGGACATAGTTTCTAGGTGCTACATTTGGTCCATACTACTACTCTCTCTTATGTCATATGCCATCCGCATTCCATAGTCCCAATTGTCTCCATCTACCTGATTAATACCTGAAATCATGCCAATAACATCGGTTAGCTCAATTACATAGATGTTGAGTAAAAACATAAGAAACTAGGCACTTTGTTCTCTAAACTTAGCTAAAATATGGATAGGTTATGGTGCTTATGCATATAAATAC
This sequence comes from Capsicum annuum, assembly GCF_002878395.1. Lineage (NCBI taxonomy): Eukaryota > Viridiplantae > Streptophyta > Magnoliopsida > Solanales > Solanaceae > Capsicum > Capsicum annuum. The sequence goes on along the minus strand of NC_061111.1, from coordinate 168,306,667 downwards.
ACCCAAGATCAGTTTGCCAATGATCTTCCTGGTATTCCTACCGATAGGGAAATAGACTTTAGGATTGATATTCTTCTGGATACCCATCCTATCTCTATCCCTCTTTATAGAATAACTCCAGCTGAGTTAAGAAAACTCAAGGAGCAGTTGAAAGATTTTCTTGATTAGGGTTTCATCCATCCTAGTATCTCTTTGTGGGGTTCACTGTGCTTTTTATGTGTCAGAAGGATAATTTCCTTAGGATGTGTATAGACTACCATCTGTTGAATAAGGTGATCATGAAGAATAACTATCCTCTTCCTAAGATAAATGATCTCTTCGACTAACTTTAAGGTGCTAGGTGTTTTCTAAGATCGATCAGTAGTCGAGTATAGTTGAAAATTAGGAAGGTGGTGTAATACCTCAAAAATCCAAAACAATATTAGATCCATAGTTTGAGCTCGTGAGAAATGAATCATAATGCTTTGATAGTATAGTGAGCGATTTTGATGTGTATTAATGCCTCAAATAACTCCTAGCTATTAGACGAATTAAGATAACCCTTACCGATTGAGTTTTTGAGAAAAATATTTCTATATTCAACTTCAAATGAACATATATTTTGTTCTACTCATAATTTTCCAGATCAATACCTACCAAATTATAGGAAATTGAATTAGCTTTCCAACGGTACCAATTTTGCCAAAATCTGATATCCGGGTGAGAAGCTATGGTACTTTTAGTGAAAGGCAGTAGCCCATCGCGATTAGGCCGCATCACGGTGATGGACAAAATCATGTTCGTCCTTTTCCAGTGAAGCACCGTTATGGCATCGCATCACACCAAGGGGAAATTTCATGTTCGTCCTTTTCCAGTGAGGCACCACGATGGCACTGTGTTCTACCAAGGTGCCAATTCGGGATTGTCTGTTTCCCGTGGTGCAATGCGATAGCATTGCATCGCACCATAGGGTAAAATGGGGATTGTCCTTTTTCCAGTGGTGCAATGTGATAGCACCACATCGCACCGGAGTGTAAATCAGGATTCCAGTTTTGTGATTTAAATTTTCAGGGACCATTTGGTCTTTTCCCATTAACCCTAATCCTTCTAAAACATGAAATTAAGACCCTAAAGGGGCATTATATGCCCCATTACTCCAATTTCTCTTCAAGAAACAAATCCTTTCTCAAGAACAAACCCTAGCCCTTTAAGATTCAAGCTCAAGTTTCAAAAAAACCCTCAAGAACCTTAACGAATTCCTCAGTCAATATATATTAAATGTTCATCCATGGAACCCTTTCACCCATGGAGTCAGAGAATCAAATTTCAAATTCAAAGTTGTGATTTTTACAAGTTATTGTGATTTTAACCATGAATCCCCATGAATTGTGATTTTATACCATGTTTACATGAAATTGTTGTTGTTATTAAACCCCACATATTTGAATAATGTTATTTGATGATTTAAATCATAATTAGTGATATTGGTGCTGAAATCATGCTATTACTACAGGCTTTAAACTATTCCCATGCTTAGCTTAAATTATGAATATCAAGTGTTTGATGAAATGCCAACAAGAATAAATTTCGAATAAATGCTTTCACATTATGTTCTCAAGCTATTATTGTTATCGAGTTCTGAGGGTTATGAATACCCAAAAACATAGTTGTTTACTAAGTCTTAGTATCTTCAGAATAGTTATAGATATATTATGACCATTATCAGTTCAGTCAATTATCATAATCAGTTAAACTTAGAACAGTTCAGTATTTCGAGTCTGTTCAGTTGGGAGTAGAATTTAGCACCGAGTGAGTACAGGTATGGTACCTTTCCCGTTAGATAGGCAGGGTCGTTAGTAGCAGTCTCTGTACTCCAAAACTACATATCCAGCGTAGGATATGAGGAATCACCCATCAGTTTAGGCTTGACTACCTCTCAGGGGTCACCTATTAGTATAGGCTTGATACTCTCAGTCCTTTGGGATAACATATTAATAGATCCACATAGCCAGTGTTAGTACCCGTGTCACAGTACTAACACCCCTCTAATTAGGGTCACAGGTTGGACCCCAAATTGCTCATTGGGGCTTGTCGGTTAAATGATAGCTCCCATAGTCTCAGTTTAGTATTCAGTATACTTCAGTTCAGGCTTGTATTAACCAAAACATACAGTTATGAGATTTCAGTATTTTAGTTTGCAGACTATTTATAGAATTATGTTATATGCTTGGTCATGCATTTTCAAATTTTACAGCACCTGCGCATTCATATTAGTTATCCAGTTATCCCATGATATTTAGTCGATTATTATTTATGTACATAAGTCCATGTATATCAGCCTAACCCCATTTAGCATATCAGTACATTCAAAGTACTGACTGCATACTCATTTATTTCACTATGATGTCTCATATCATAGGTTTGGATGCTCAGTTCCCTGACCGCGCGTAGATATACCAGATTATCAGCAGTAGCAGTAGTGATTCCTCATATTCGAGGACATGGTTTATATATTTTGATTTACCTTATCAGTTCAATATTTTTATTCAGTCAGAGTTAGTTAGGGGTTCGTCCTATCAACTCCCCATTCAGTCAGTTTAGAGGCTTTAGACTAGAACAAATAGTTAGTCAGTTTTTCAATTGTTATTAGCAGTCATTTTATCAATATTGACAGTATTTTTGTTCAGATTCTTAACAATATGATTCAATATTAATTTCAGTTGCTAAAACCTTACAACTTATCAGTTGTTCTTCCGCATATGTTTTTATATTATTCAGTGCTCACATCAGGTACCAACTCATAGGTTATCTTGTGGTCACTTGTGACCATAAGCACCGTGTGGCGTTCAGGGTGTACTCTCGAAGCGTTACAGGTGGATATCCCTAAGACTAATTTCCATAACTGATATGGTCATTATGGATTCTTGGTCATGTCCTTTGGGTGGACTAATGCTGCGACTATATTTATGGACTTAATAAATCAGGTAATCAGACAGTTCTTGCATTTATTTGTGATTGTGTTTATTGATGATACTTAGTATGTTTTAAGAGTGAGGAGGACCATTCCAATCACCTCTGTATAGTATTGCAGACTCATATAGATCAACGATTGTATGCCAAGTTTTTGAAGCATTAGTTTAGGTTGAATATTGTGACCTTTCTTGGCCATATTGTGTCTAGTGAGGGGATCATGGTGGATCCACAAAAAGTTGAGGTGGTGATGAAATGTCCTAGACCCATGACTCTAATTAACATTCAGAGATACTTGGGCTTGGTCGGATATTATAAAAGGTTTGTGGAAAGTTTTTCAGCTATTACTGCCCCATTGACTAAGTTGACTTAGGAAAAGGGAAAGCTTTTATGGTTTGATGCTTGTGAGGGTAGTTTTGAAAAGTTAAAGGATAAGTTGACTTCTTCTCCTATTTTGACCTTGCCTGAGTGTACTGATATTTTTGTCGTGTACTATGATACATCCTGTGGGGATGGTTTGTGTGTTAATACAACATGGTAAGGTAGTTGCCTATGCTTCTAGGTGACTGGAAGTTTATGAAAGAAACTATCCAACTTGTGATTTGGAATTATTAGGTGTGGTTTTCTCTTTGAAGATTTGGCACCATTATTTGTATGGGGTTCATATGGATATCTTCTCAGATCATAAAAGCTTGCAGTATGTGTTCAGCCAGAAGGAGTTGAGTCTCAGACAAAGGACATGGCTTGAGTTTCTATAGGATTATGACTTGAGTCTCCACTACTATCCAGGTAAAGGTAACGTGGTTACTAATGCTCTTAGTAGGTTATCTATGGGAAGCTTATCATATGTGGATGGGAAGAAGAGGGGATTGGTGAAGGATATTCACTGAGTAGCCAATCTTGGAGTCTGTCTCTTGGATTCTGAGGATGGGGGTTTAATTGTGCAAGAGGTAAAAAAAGTCATCTCTTGGTGCTAAGGTGAAGGAGAAATAGGTCTTAGATCCTATTTTGATGTAGATCAAAGATGATGTGGGTCATCAGAAGGTCATGGCCTTTGAGATTAGCGAAGATAGTATCTTGAGGTACCAAGGTAGATTGTGTATTCTTGATATAATGGGCTGCAGGAAAAAGTTTTGGTTTAGGATCATGAGTCACGGAATACAGTTTATCCGGGCTCAATGAATATGTATCATAATTTAAAAGAGATTTATAGTGAAATAACATGAGGAGAGATATGGCCAATTTTGTGGCTAAGTGTATGGTTTGTTAGTAAGTAAAAGTTGAGCACTTGATGCCTGATGACATGTCTCAAGATATTAAGTTGCCTATATGGAGGTGGGAGGTGATCAACATAGACTTTAATATGGGCCTTCTACCATCTCAAAATCAGCATGATTTTATTTGGGTCATTGTGAATGGGATGACTAAGTCCGCTCCCTTCTTGCCTATAAGAATACCTATTCTGGAAAGAATTGTGCCAAACTTTTCATTCAGGAGATTGTGAAGTTGCATGGTGATCCAGTTTCCATCATTTTGGATTGAGGTACGCAGTTTTCTTCTAGCTTTTGGTATTCAATTTAGCAAGGCTTGGGCATACGGATGAACCTTAGCACCGTTTTCCACCCTTGGATTGATGGACAAGTGGAGAGGCCTATTCAAACTTTAGAAGATATGTTAAGGGTCCGGTCCATGTGATTGATTCTGGTGGTAGTTGGGGGATTATTTACCTCTCATCTAGTTCACTTATAATAATAATTATCACTCAAGTATTGGGATGGCTCTTTTCGAGGCTTTTTATGGTAGGAGGTGTAGATCTCCTATCAGATTGTTCAGTCAGAACATGGTTCACCAAGTCATGGAAAAGGTGAAGGTGATCAGGGATAGGATTAAGACTGCTCAGAGTCACCAAAAGTCCTATGCGGATGTGAGGCTCAGAGAGTTAGAGTTTGTTGTTGGTGATTGAATGTTCTTGAAAGTATCTCCTGTGAAAGGAGTAATAAAGTTTGGAAAGAAGGGAAAGCTCAGTCCCCGATATGTGGGTGATGTAGCTTATGAATTTGAGTTGAATTCTATTTTGGGTTCTATTCACCCCGTGTTTCATGTTTTGATGTTGAAAAAGTGTTTGGGTGATCCTTCTTTAGTTATGCCTATTGAGAGAGTTTGTATCTTAGATTCCTTATATTATGAGGAAGTCCTAATTGAGATATTGGATAGGCAAGTCTGTCGTTTGAGGACTAAGGATATGACTTCAGTAAAGGTTTTATAGAGATACCATAAGGTTGATGAGGCTACTTGGGAAGTTGAAAAGGATATGAAGTCCAAATATCCTTTCCTGTTTCTCATATTGGAAAATCGTGTTTAAGGTTGTTGACACCCAATTTTGACCGCCCGATACTTCTTTAGGGTTGCTATTGTATTAAAATTATTAATATTAAATATTATTATTATTCACACATTATTCTTGTATCAAACAGATATTGACATGTCACATTCATAATTTAAAAATGTATAAATTATTTTTGGTATCATTTTTACAATTTACTAATTCAGATACTACATTTTGCATAAATTATTTTCTCATAAATGTGCACACTCACAATTTACAAATGCATTGTCTTTTATTATTATTATTATTATTATTATTATTATTATTATTATTATTATTATTATTATTATTATTATTATTATTATTATTATTATTATTATTATTGTTATTATTATTATTATTATTATTATTATTATTATTGTTATTATTATTATTATCAATACTTATTATTATTTATTATTATTATTATTTATTATTATTGTTATTATTATTATTATTATTATTCCTACTATTATTTAAATAACAGCCTAAATTAAAATCACTTTACGTAATTTATCTTTTGGCCCTAATGTTACCCAAACTATTACAATTTTAGCCATTTTATTACAATTATAGCCAATCTGTGATTCAATTTTTAATTTTAGTCAAATCTTGATAAAAATCTCAACCGTCGATCAAAAATGGATCCGGCGGCTAAGATCAAAAGGCCCTTTCTTCCCCTTTTTAAATAAAAGAAACCTAAGCCTCATCTATCTATATATAAAAAGAGAAGCAAAAAGAGTATGTGTCATCACTACAAAAAAGCAAAAATTTTCATTAAAAACTAAATTTAAAATTAAAACTTTAAAAAGAATAAAACTTTCACACACAATAACAATTTAACACACTACACCTTAAAAATTAAAATTAAAATAACTTTTTCAACTATCACTATATAAACTGAAAAAAATGAAAAATAAAAAGAAATAAGAATTTCTTAACATGCAGGATTAACAATATTTTTAAATTTCTCAACTAATTATTATTTTAAAAATATAATGAAAAATAAAAATAAATCTACACAACTATGTATTTTTTGAAAAAATGTAAAAAAAGTCTTTTTTTGGGAAAAAAAAAATTACAATAAAGCATGAAAATAATATTAAAATTAAAACACATTAAATTTTACAATTCTCTTGACAGTTTTTAGGTTTATCATTATCCCATGTAAATCAATTTAAAATTTGAATTTTAAATTAACCCACTATCTATCTTGACAGTTTTTATATATATCAATATATAGCCTGATTCAATCAATTCACAGAAGTCTAAACAAACTAGAAAACTTCATCCACTGAATCAAAGTTCAAACTACAACAAATTCATTCCACTTCTACATTTGATCACTTTGTAGTTGTGCTCTATATATTTATATATTTTTTTGCTTCAATGTTTATGATATTGGATGTGAACTTTTTGATGTAATAATTTCTTAAAAGTCTTCAGGATTTTCTTTATACTTTTCATAACGTCTGCATCGCCTGATCTTAGTTGCACATGCATATAAAATAAATCTATGCATTATCTAACGTGATAAAATAAATCTATGCATTATCTAACGTGATTTGTGCAGGATAGAAGGATTGATGTTATTATGAAGAAGATTTGCCTAATATAATTTCACATTTATCAAGTAAGATCAGTTAAAGTAACAATATGATCTTAATAAGAATATTATATTTTATTATCGTCTGAAATTTTAAAAATTACCATTAATATTTTTGTTTTATACTCATTTTTGAATGTCTTCTTTGTGGATGGTAATTATGTGTAGTCATTGCTGAAAACTTCCTCATTTTTGAATGTCTTCTGAATACATTCATACAAGACTTCTTTGATATTGAGAGATTATTAATAATGCCTTCTGAAGCTTTCGCTCTGGCAAGAATTTCTGCTGATAGTGTAGACTTTTGCATAGCGGATATCTTGTTATTAGCAGAAATTCTTGTCGTAGCGAAAGTCTTGGGAAGTCATGACTAGGAATCTTTTAATATCACTTGATATTGAGAGATTACTATTGATGCCTTCTGAAGACTTGCGCCCCAACAAGTATTTCTGGCAACGGTGTAAATTTTTGTATAGCAGATATCTTGTCACCTATATTGGAGAAGAGCGATCAGCAGAAAGGCTGAGAGATTGAGCTCGTTTGATTTGTCCACTAACTCGAGCAAAGTGTTTTAATAGGGTAATGTGCCTAGAGTTACGTAATGTTTGATAGGCTTGGTAGAGTCGGTTTAGATCAAACGTTATGTAACTCCTTGCTTATTAATTTAACAAATTCCTTGAAGGTTGGTTTAGCAAGATGCATTGAGCAATGCTTGATAAAAGTAATCTATTCAATGGTTGGGACCAGATCTTAAGTGTGCATCAATACATTTTGACCTAAAAACATACACAACGACCCTATATATATCCTTTAAGGCTTCTGAAGAAAGTTTTTTGAAGGGCTTCTAGAATGCCAAAACTTCAAAGATGGTGTTCCTGATTGAGCTCACAAAAGATTAGGAACTCTATACCAAATTCAAAGATGGCAACGACAAGCTTGAATAACAAATCAGCAAGTTGGAGGCAAACTTGAAAATTATCAAAATTCACATACTACAGCAAGCCTTTAATCTTCTCGAAGATATGTTGAAAGCATTCTAAGGCTATAAAACACAATAAATTATAACCATATTGCCAAGGAAGTAATGACACTCAAACTGTGTTTCAATCTCATTTGTGGTTCCGATCAGGTCAACAGCAGTGGACCTAATCGGAACCACAAACAAGAAGGCATGGGATGCAATTTAAAATTCAGAAATTGCTGCCTTTGCTAAGATTCCTTACTTTAACTGCAGTTACTGTTGGCGCAAGTTTTCTAGACTTATTGTACATCATTTCAACCCTTGATTCCTGTAAGTCTGATTTCTTGGTCTTCTGTTATTTACTATATAGGTGATAATCCCGACCACGCTACCAAGTTACAGTTCCCTAGAAAAGTGATCATTTGCACTATTTTTCTTATAGAGAAACAACAGACGAATTTTTTATTATCAGATACAATTTCATATTTGCACTTGATATAAATTTCTTATGTTTTAATATAATTTCGTCAGCCAGATTCGCTAGAAGTTACTTTGTACCATATGTATCCTCTTCAATTAGCTCGTAGATGATATAGTCTTTCATCAATCACCCATTTTCCCTCGAAGGCATTCTCCTACTGCACCTTCTGGCGTAGAATCATCACCCCGAGCAACCCAACCATATAAATTTGGGCTAGGGAAATAACTATATTGGTTTTCCATTCTTGTTAGATACAGTGCTAGGCTTCAAAGCCCTTCTCAGAGTCTAATGCTCCCTAAAAGTTAGTCCAATCAACATTGAATCTCTTTACAATGACACCAAAACTAGATCCCTTCATAATGCTTGACACATAAACATGAGCAATAACCGATATTAAATCTTAACACGGTATCAGAACCATATTCATAGTTCCTCAGCCTTATCAGTTCGGACCTACCAAACTTAACAGTAAAATTGTAGATATCTTGTTTGAATGATCTATGACTAATCAGTAAAAATAACATTCGCAAAATTTATGTACTCTATGTGTGTTTCTACCATAACATTATTAGTAATACATACCTCCCACATATGAAGTGGTTCCATCTGCATGCAACTTATTTCTATGAACCCGTCTTTACTGCAGCCTCTTGTGATGGTTAAGCAAAAGTTGATCAACTTTCAGTTCCTTATATCTACAAAAAAAGGAAAAAAATTGATGTCATAGAAAAAATATTTTCTATCTATTACAATAGATATAGAGTCTATTGCATCAGATGTGGAGTCTGTTGCATTAGATGTGGAGTCTGTTTCATCAGATGTGGAGTCCGTTGCAATAGATATGGAGTCTGATGTAATAGGTGTGGAGTTTGATGCAATAGATGTGGAGTATGTTGCAACAGATGTAGAGTCTATTGGAATGCATCAAAACAGCCTTGCTGGTGGTTTGATTTGTTCCAACAGTTGCTTCGTCTGTTGCAACATCAACAACAACATAAACTACAAAGAAACAACAAATAAAAAAACATCAACAACAAAGAGACAACAATATTTATTCCAACACCATCAACAACATCATCAACAACAAAGAAGCAATATCTATTATTCCAACACCATCAACAACACCACACCACAAGTCCCAACAACAATAACCCCACCAACAACATCAATAACAACAATAACAATAAAGAAACAAACAAAATACATACAAAAAAATGATACTGCCAACAAGGCTCTTAAACTTTTTCCAACAGATGACTTTTTTTGCATATAGTAATAAAAATTCTCAGTTTGTTTATTCAATACTTAAAAGTTCCTTCAAATGTTTTAAATAAATATGATATGAGTAAATGGTAATTAAATAAAAAAATGTAAATAACTTGTAAAGAAGAAGATGAGAATGAAAGAGCAATAGTGAACCATTCCTTAATGTTAAAAGTGGATCAAAACAGCAATTTCAGTCGAGGAAAGATAAGGATCGGTTTAGATCCAAAAGGATCTTTATGAGAAAGAGAAAATAAAAGAGAGAAAAAAGGTTTTAATAACCCTAAAGAGGAGAGAAAGAAAAAGATGAGAGGTGAATAAAATAAATTTAGGTCTGAAGCTGAAGGAGAGATAAGATAATTCTAGATGTATTGTGTACGTAGACGTGGGTTTCAATATTTATAAATTAATATAATTAATATTCATTAATAATTTGAGGGGCACAAGGAAGACTAGTGACATTGAAAATACAAGATAAGGCTACTCAATGAACTTATTTTTGAGTTATCCAAGAAACTCTTTATTTTTACCGTATTTTGTAGTACTACTTTTTCTACATGGACAGAAGCATGCTTTAAAATTAAAAGAAAAAAATTTTCAAACAGATGTCATCTGTTGCAACAGATAGCAATATCTGTTTAAAAATCCCAACAGCACAGTCATCTATTACAATAGATACAAATATCTGTTTAAAAATCCCAACAGCTTACAGATGCAAATGTCCATTTGATAATTAAACTACATGTGTCATCTGTTACAACATAATTAATATTTGATTAAATATCCCAATAGCTAAGTCATATGTGACAACAAATGCAAATGTTCATTTGATAATTAAATCAGATATGTTATCTATTGCAATAGATATGAAATCTGTTAGAAATTTCCAACAGCTCAGTCGCTTGTTCCAATAGATTTTATTATAATTGATTTAGGTGGAACTAGGGATGAATGAATAAGTTCATAGGGTCAACTACAACTTTAATTAAGTCTTTGTAATTGCATGGTGTTGGTATTGAGTTTATCCAGGCCCGAGTCATCGATCGATCACTCTGAGTTGAAAAGATTCTCATTAACTTAGTATTAAGCTAGTACCTAAATTGATTTAGGTGGAACTAGGGATGAATGAGTTCTCATTAACTTATTGTTTAGATTAATAGTAACTTAATTAATTTAGGTGAAAATAGGGATGAATGAGTTCATAGGGTCATCAACAACTTCAATTGAGTCATTTCAATTATATGGTGTTGGTATTGCATTCATCCCGACACGAGTTGTCGATTAATCACTCTGAGTTAAAATAAGTTCTCATTAACTCAATGTTAAGATTAATAGTACCTAAATTGATTTAGGTGGAAATAGGGATGAATGAGTTCATAGGTTCAACTACAACTTCAATTGAGTCATTGCAACTGCATGGTGTTAGCATTACGTTCATCCCGATCCGAGTTATCGATCGATCAATCTAAGTTGAAATGAGTTCTCATTAACTTAATGTTAAGATTAATAGTATCTAAATTGATGTAGGTGGAACTAGGAATGAATAAGCTCATAGGGTCAACAACAACTTCAATTGAGTCGTATTAATTGCATGGTATTGGTATTGCGTTCATCCCAACCCAAGTCGTCGATCGATCACTCTGAGTTGAAATGAGTTATCATTAACTTAACGTTAAGATTAATAGTACCTAAATTGATTTAGGTGGAACTAGGGATGAGTGAGTTCATAGGGTCAACAATAACTTCAATTGAGTGGTTGTAATTGCATGGTGTTGGTATTGCGTTCACCCTGATCCGAGTCGTCAATCGATCACTCTGAATTAAAATGAGTTCTCATTAACTTATTGTTAAGATTAATAGTAACTAAATTGATATAGGTGGAACTAAGGATGAATGAGCTCATAGGGTCAAATAAAACTTCAATTGAGTCGCTGCAATTGCATGGTGTTGGTATTGCGTTCATCCCTACCCGAGTCATCAATCGATCACTATGAGTTGAAATGAGTTATCATTAACTTAATGTTAAGATTAATAGTACCTAAATTGATTTAGGTGGAACTATGGATGAATGAGCTCATAGGGTCAACAACAACTTCAAATAAGTCATTGAAATTGCATGGTGTTGGTATTGCGTTCATCCCGACCCGAGTCGCCAATCGATAACTCTGAGATGAAATGAGTTCTCGTTAACTTAATATTTTAAAAACTATATCTTTTAAAATTTTAAAAATTAATTAAGATTAATTCGTACCAAATTAACAATTTCAAAACTTGTCATTCTTTTCTAAAATTACAAATCATCCATTTGCGGAAAAAACTTTTCCTCATTTCAAATATCAAGGTCTCGCTATTCTCTCTCTGTCTCTAAAAAATATAGACAACAACTACTCAACATACTGCTCAACCCTTCAAGACAGATCGATTTTCTTCCCATTTTCGACCACATAGTTTTTATTGTTTACTTTATTCTCGTTTGTATCCATCATTTTCTTTGTTTTCACAGGTAACAGAGTTCAATATGTAACGCCTTCGAAAATGTAACGCCCCAAAATTTGATCTCGAGACATCACACGGTGCTCAAATATACAAGTAGCCCCAAGCTAACCCATTGAGCCTGCTACTAGGTCTGAACCTTACTTTAAGAAAATCTAGTCAAGAAATAATGTTGTATCATACCAAAACTGAACTGAATAAACTAAAGATACCATCTAAATAGTAAATACTAAAAGTTTGTAAATAAACTCATAGTCCGACAAGCCTCTACTACTAAAGAACTAGAGAGCCATTGGGGCAGACCCCTAACTTACTAGGACTAAACTGAAAACGATAACTCAAATACTATGAAAACTGGAAATCTAAAGAAGTAGGCCCTCGAATCATGAGGACTCACCAATTGTGAGAGCATAGATAGAGATGCTCGAACAACTCATACTGCTAATAATGAGCACCTAAACCTACATTTTAAGATAATGTAGCACATAGACATATATATGGATCAGCAGTTTGAGGATGTACTGAGTATGTGAGGGTGTAATGCATAAAAAATACATCATCATAATTAGAAAGTAAATGCATGCTGGATGTATATGACTCGCATAAGCTTCATTATCTAAAATACCAAAATATAAAATCATGTATAACAAATCATACCTTTAAAACTAGTGAGTCATAACACTTAGTCTTATAAAAGCTTTTCTATCATTATTTTCTTTCGAAACCTAGAAGCTTTGGGAGCTTTGGAAATATTGGAACTTTGGGACTTTGGGAGTTTCTTCTAACCGATATAAACCATGTGAGCTAACATGGATTCCAATGACTTGCCCACGTTAGGGAGAGCTGTTCTGTCCATGCCATCGGAATAGAACCTTAACTTAAGTAATCACTATCTTAGCCCACTATGGGCAAATCAGAAACCTATGGTGGCACGTAGTTCAGGGGCATGAGACCTTAGAATCCTACCCAACTCGGTGCAAAATACTACTCCCATACATATTGCACAGAACTTTTAGGAAACCCACCTTAAGACAGCACAAGGGTTTATAATGAAAACCAATTATACTTTTCTTTTCTTTAAGTCATAAACTATATGAATAATGTAGATTCCTATCTTGGCTTGGATCAATTGATCAACTTTCTATATCAAAATATTAAAATAGCTAATCATGGGATACTTCAAAACATAGTCATTCTTAAAATATCAACATACAAACTAGGTCTTAATGACCCATGCTTCAATTTCATGTCAAACACCATAAGGTTCATGCTTGATAATACAAATATTCATAATTCACCTTAAAATCTGGAAAATATGATCATACTCATTAATCTTTTGAAAGTAGACATGTAATTCAATATCCAAATCACTTAAAATCTCAAAATCATGCCATTAGCAACATTAGGTATAAACCCTAACTTAAATTTGATTAGAAATCATACAAAACTCAAAAATTTATAATTTAAAGTAAGTTTTTGGGCACAAGGATGAAAGATTTATCCTTGTTCAAAACCCCACATACCTTGGATGATGAACTAGATGAACAAGTTTGCTTTTGAGACCCTATTTGTGCTCTTGAATGATGGTTGTTGGAATTCTTGTGTCGGGAATATTGAATCTTGAATTAATTTGGAAAAAGAGTGGTGGAATATTGGGATTCTTGAGGTTAATTGTTGAAGTTTAGGATTTTGGTTGAGAGAAATTTTGAGGAATATATCATAAAATGCATGTAATATACCTAAATCTGGTGTTTGGACGGTTTAGGGGGCTTGGAAAAAGTCCAAAATACCCTCTTTAAACTCCTAAACGAAGATGGAAAAACATAACTAGTTCTCGAATTAATGGTCCACCGCGACGCATCTCTATCGCGGTGGCTCACTGGAAACTGATGAATGGGAAATTGGGGACCTCCGCAACGCGGAGCTATCGCGTTGTCCCACCGAATTTTGACAATTGGGACCTAGAACTTTAACGCGATGTGCCACCATAACGGTACGCTATAGAAATACCATTTTGGCCTTCAGCGCGATGTGCCACTATAGCATTCGACTACTGAAATTCGACAATTGGGAAAATATACCTCTCTGTGATGCACCAATATCGCTGAGGTCCACTGGAAATTGACAAATGGGAATTTGGACCTTGCAGCGATGTGCCAACATCGCAGTGGTCCACTGGAAAGTGACAATTATGAAATTGTCCCTCACTGTGATGCTGTTCTGCCCAGTTGTCACACTGTCAACTTAAAAATGCTCTAACTTTTTCACCGATTGTCGGATTTGGACGAATTTGGTATCGATGGAAAGCTTATTCAATTTTCCACACAATGAAAAGTCAAAATCTTGAAAATTCTAGATGAAACAAATATTATTCATTTTGGAAAACATCCCATTATATTCTAGGAATGAATTTAAGCTAGAAAAAGTTTGGGGCATTACAATATCTCCCCCTTGGGAACATTCTTCCTCGAATGTGGCTAGCAAAACTGAGATGCTGAAAAATTGAGGCCTTAGCTGGCATATACAGCTGAAGCACGACTCAACTGATTGCAAATGAATGAACTATCGAATGAATGGCTATATAAAGCTGAAACTTAGAGTGAAAAGACATGGTTTGAGGAAACTTTTTACCTTAAACTGAATCTGAATCTGCAGCAAAAAGATGAGGGTACTTGGTCCGCATATCTGCTTCTGCTTCCCAAGTGGCTCCCTCAACAGATTAATTTCACCAAAGAACCTTGACTAGGGGGACTTCTTTGTTCCTTTGTCTACGAGTCTGATGGTCAAGGACCTCGACTGGAATTTCTTCATAAGAGAGGCTATCATGAACCTCTGTGCATTCTAAGGGTACTACTACCGCTGGATCACTAATACACTTCTTCAATAAAGACACATGGAATACAGGATCTACGGACGCTAAATCTATAGACAACTCAAGCTCATATGCCACCTTCCCAACATGGCTCAAAATCTGGAAGGGACCTACAAAACGGGGACTAAGTTTCCTTTTCTTGCCAAATCTCTTCACCCCATTCATGGGTGAAACTTTCAAATAAACTAAATCACCAACTTCAAACTCAAGATCTTTTCTCCTCACATCTGCATACAGTTTTTGACAACTCTGAGCTGTTTTCAACCTTTCTCGAATCAACTGTACTTTTTTCATAGCTTCTAACACCATATCTGGCCCTAACAATACAGCCTCACCCACTTCAAATCATCCGATAGGTGATCTATATTTTTTCCCATAAAGTGCCTCAAACGGGGCCATCTGAATGCTAGTATGATAACTGTTGCCTACTAAATCAACGACAAATGCTCATCCCAACTACCCCTAAAATCAAGCACACACGCTTTCAACATATCTTCTAAAGTCTGAATGGTTCTCTCTGCCTAACCACCAGTTTGCGGATGGAAAGCGAAACTAAGAGGAAATTGGGTACCAAGACCCTTCTGAAAACCTTTCCAAAATTGAGAGGTGAACTGAGTACCCCTATCTGAGATAATAGACAAGGGCACTCGATGCAATTTGACTAACCCTTGGATATACAACTTAGCATAATCCTCAGCTGTATAGGGACATATGAACTGGCAAGAAATGCACTGACTTAGAAAATCTATCCACAATAACCCAAATTGAATCATGATGACAACGCGAATGGGGTAAACCAGTCACAAAATCCATGTTTACCTCTTCCCACTTCCAAGTAGGAATACTGAACTCTTGCAAAACACCACCAGGCCTTTGGTGCCCTACCTTAACCTATTGACAAGTTGCAAACTTCGCTACAAACTCTACTATATCTCTTTTCATACTGCTCCACCAATAGATTTCTTACACATCTTGGTACATTTTAGTAGCACTCGGATGAATAGAGTAATGCGCACCATGCGCCTCAGCCATAATCCATTGTCTCAACTCATCTACACACGATACACACAGTCTACTTTGGTATCTCAACACGCCATCTCCCCTTTGGGAAAAAACCTCTAATTTCTGATCTCTAACCGACTCCTTTAACTTAACTAAGACGGGATCCTGAACTTGTTTATCCTTCACCTTAGAAACTAAGGAAGATTTTACACTATTCTGCACCCAAATGCTAACCTCAGTCGAATCAACCAATCAAACACCCAACCTAACCAAACGGTGTACTTCCCGAGCAAACTTTTTCTTATCACTCTCCATATGAGCAACACTGCCCATAGACAATCTACTAAGAGCGTCTGCCACTACATTGGACTTACCCTAATAATACAAGACACTCATGTCATAATCTTTTAATAATTCTAGCCACCTTCTTTGATGGAGGTTTAAATCTCTCTGTGTGAACCCATACTGTTGACTTTTATGGTTCATAAACACATCAACATGCACCCCGTAAAGATAATACCTCCAAAATTTTAAAGCAAACACAATAGCAGCTAATTCAAGGTCATGGGTGGGGTAATTCTTTTCATGAGGCTTAAGCTGTCTAGAGGCATAGGCTATGACCTTACCTGTCTGCATCAAAACACAACCCAAACCAACTCTAGAGGTATCATAATAAATGACAAAACCATCAGTACCATTAGGTAATGCTAAGACTGGGGCTGAAGTGAGTCGAGTCTTCAACTCCTAAAAACTCTTCTCGCAGGAATTTGACCACTGAAACTTAACCTTCTTCTGATTTAATCGGGTTATAGGAGACGTAATGGACGAAAATCCCTTGACAAAACATCTGTAATAGCCATCTAAACCCAAGAAACTCCTAATGTCTGATAGAGAGATAGGTTTAGTCCAATTTCTTACGGCTTCTGTCTTTTAGGGATCAACTCTAATACCCTCACTAGAAACAACATGACCGAGGAAAGAAACCGACCTTAGCCAAAATTCACATTTGCTGAATTTGTCTAACAACTGATGATCTTTAAGAGTTTGCAACACAATTCGGAGGTGGTCTGCATGATCATCCTCATTACGAGAGTAGACAAGAATATCATCGATAAAGACTATGACAAACATGTCCAAATACTGTTTGAACACTTTGTTCATGAGGTCTATAAAAGTTGTTGGGGCATTGGTTAGCCCAAAGGACATGACTAGAAACTCAAAACGACCATAAAGTTTTCTGAAAGCTGTCTTTGGAATATGACATTTCCTTACTTTAAGTTGATGATAGTCAGATCTAAGGTCGATCTTTGAGAAATAACTTGCACTTTGGAGTTGGTCAAATAAGTCGTTAATTCTAGAAAGAGGATATTTGTTCTTGACTGTGACTTTATTCAACTGAAGATAGTCAATAAACATTCGTAAAGAACCATCTTTCTTTCGAATGAATAGGATAGGAGTGCCCCATGAAGAAATACTAGGTCTCATGAAACCTTTCTCTAGAAGATCTTTGAGCTGCTCTTTCAACTCCTTAAGTTTGGCAAGAGCCATATGATATGGAGAAATTGAAATAGGTTGAGTATTAGGAAGAAGATTAATTCTAAATTTTATTTCCCTATCGGGAGGTACCCCTGACAAATCTTCAAGAAAGACATCAGGAAACTCATTAACAATACTGAGAAACTAAACTATTGGAGTCTCAATATTAGTGTCTTTGAATCAAACTAGATGATAGATGGACCTTTCTAAGATTAACTTTCTGTCTTTAAGGTAGGATATGAAATGATTTTTCGAAGATACTGAATTACCTGACTACTCAAAGACTGGCTCATCGAGAAACTGAAACTTCACCATTCGGGTGCTATAATCTATGGATACATAACAAGAATGGAGCCAATCTATACCAAGAATAAGGTCAAAGTTGACCATGTCTAATTCTATCAAATCTGCCAATATAATGTTATGAAGGAAAGTTATGGGACACTTTCTATAGATCCTTTTGGAAACAACTGATTTCCCTACTGGTGTAGAAACTAAGAAAGGATCTTTTTAGAACTCATCTCAAAATTAACTGCAAGTAGAGAGGTCACAAAAGAGAAACTCGACCTATGTTCTAGTAGTACGTAAACATCAAAATAGAAGACACAAAGCATACCAATGAAAATATTTGGGGAGCTCTCCTGCTCCTGGCGGGATGGAAAAGCATATAACCAATTTTGACGCTGACTACCACTGGTACTACATGATGCACCTTGAGAAGGGACTGGGCAAGCTGTAGGAGCTAGTGCACTGGTATCCCCTATATGAGGATGAACATCTCTGTTTCCCTGCTTAGCATATGGGCAATCTCTAATTCTATGACCTAACTTGCCATAACCAAAACAACCCTTCTAACCAACCAAGCACTCACCAGGAGAAGTTCTACCACACTTACCTCATGGAGGATAATTGGGCCTACCACTCACACTATTCTAGGATCTAGACATAGAAGACTTACCCCACTACTCCTATCTACCTCTAGGAGTGGATTACTAGCTGAAGATGGCACTGGAAATAGTGGATGACTCTAAAACTACGAGCGATTCCCCCCTGCAAACCTTGACTGACCATACTCAAACTGCCCAATTCTAGCCTTCTTATTCCCTCTCTCTTTTCTTTTCAACTTTTCTTCCTTGATTTGTTAAGCATGAGTTATCAATCTAGCAAGATCTATATCTCTGATAAGCATGGCAGTCCTACACTCCTTGAATACTAATCCTGATACTCCAGTAATGAACTTACTCGTACTAGATCTGGTGTCAGCTATCAACTCAAGAGTATACTTAGATAACTGGTTGAACATAAGGCAGTACTCCTTTACTGTCATTGAGCCCTGCCTCAGGTTCATGAATTCCTTAACTTTGGCTTCCTACAATTCACACGGAAAGAACCTATCTAGAAAAGCATCCTAGAATATTTGCCAACTCATGGGGGCTGCATTCTCTCCCCTACCTTTCTTCCATATGACAACTCAATTGCAAGCAATATCTTTCAACCTATAAGAAGCCAATTCTATGCTCTTCTCTTTAATAATATGCATAACTTGGGTGATCTTCCTCACCTCATCAAGATAAAACTGTGGGTCCTCGCCTACCTTTGACCCAAAGAATTTAGGCAGGTTCATTCTCATAAAGTCACAGAGTCTGGCTACAGCAGAATCACCTTTTTGTTGATGTAGGGCTGCATCTTAATTGTCGGCCTGAGTGCCAGTAATCACGGCTTGGGCTAGCGCTTGAAAGTTAGCCTAAAATTCGGCATGAGACACATTCTCATTCAGGGGATCAACAGGCTGGGATGGCTGGTTATCATTCCTATGGCTGTTTGCTCTATGAGCAGGCATATTCTGTCATAAAAGAGCACGAGTTAATAACAGATAGAGATAGTTGTAAGCATGATGAATTATGAAAGAAAGAGAGGATTTTCCTAAAACTCTCCATAGCCTCTTACTCATAGATGTGGCGTGCTTCATACACATAATCAAAACTCTACGTAACGCGGCTTGTCTAACTCCCTAGGACTCTTTAAACCTTAGGCTTTGATACAAAGTTTGTAACACCCTAAAATCAGATCTCGAGATATCACACCATGCTCAAGACTATGAGTAGACCCAAGCTAACCCTTTGATCCTGCTACTAGGTCTGAACCTTACATTAAGATAATCTAGTCAAGAAATAATATTGTATCATACCAAAATTGAATTGAATAAACTGAAGATACCATCTAAATATTAAATACTGAAAGTTTGTAAATAAACTTGTAGTCCGATAAGACTCTACTACTAAAGAACTAGAGAGTCATTGGGACAGACCCTCAACTGACCTGGACTAAACTGAAAATGATAACTCAAATACTATGAAAGATGGAAATCAAAAGAAGTAGGCCCTCAAATCATGTGGACTCACCAATTTTGAGAGCGTAGATAGAGATACTTGAACTACTCACGCTGTTACTACTGAGCACCTGAACCTATATTATAAGACAATATAGCACATAGACATATATGTGGATCAACACTTTGAGGATATACTAAGTATATGGGGGTGTAATGCATAAGTAAGGCATCATCATAATTAGAAAGTGAATGCATATTGGATGTATATGACTCACATAACCTTGATTATCTAAAATACCAATATATTAAAATCATGTATAAAAAATCACACTTTTAAATCTAGTGAGTCATAATACTTAGTCTTATAAAAGCTTTTCTATCATTCTTTTCTTTAGAAACCTAGAAGCTTTGGGAGTGTTGGAAATCTTGGAACTTTTGGACTTAGAGAATTTCTTCTAATGGACATAAACTATGTGAGCTGACATGGAGTCCAACGTCTTTCCCACATTGGGGAGAGTTGTTCTATCCTTGCCATCAGAGTAGAACCTTAACTTGAGTGATCAATATCTTAGCCCACTGTGGGCAAATCAGAAACCTATGGTGGCACGTAATTCTGGGGCATGAAACATTGGAATTATACCCAACTCAGTGCTAAATAATACTCCCATATGTATTGCTCAGAACTTTTAGAAAATTCATCTTAAAACAGCATAAGGGTTTATAATGAAAATCAATTATACTTCTCTATGCTTTAAATCATAAACTATATGAATAATATGGATTCCTATCTTGGCTTGGATCAATAGATCAACTTTCTTTATCAAAATCTGAAAATAGCTAATCATGGGATGCTTAAAACATAGTCATTCTTAAAATATCAACATACAAACTAGGGCCTAGTGACCCATGCTTCAATTTCATGTCAAACACCATAAGGTTTATGCTTGATAATACAAATATTCATAATTCAACTTAAAATATGGAAAATATGATCATACGCATTAATTTTTCAAAAGTCGACATGTAATTCAATATCCAAATCACTTAAAATCTCAAAATCATGCCATTAGCAATATTGGATATAATCCCTAACTAAAATTTCATGGAAAAACATAAAAAAAACACAGAAATTTATAATTTAAAGTAAGTTTTGGGCACAAGGATGAAAGATTTATCCTTGTTCAAAACCCCATATACCTTGAATGATGAACAAGATGAACATGTTTACTTTTGAGACCCTATTTGTGCTCTTGAATAATGGTTCTTGAAATTCTTGTGTTGTGAATCTTGAATCTTGAATTAATTTGTAAAAAGAGTGGGGGAATCTTGGGATTCTTGAGGTTGATTGTTGAAGTTTAGGGTTTTAGTTGAGAGAAATTTTGAGGAATACATGATAAAATGCATGTAATAGACTTAAATCTTGTGTTTGGATGGTTTTGGGGGCTGAGAAAAAGTCAAAATACCCTCTTTAAACTCCTAAACGAAGTTGAAAAAACATAACTGGCTCCCAATTTAATAGACCACCTCAACGCACCACTATTGCGGTGGGTCACTGGAAACTAATGAATGGGAAATTGGGGACCTCCGTGATATGGAGCTATCGCGTTGTCCCACTGGATTTTGACAATTAGAACTTGAAACATCAATGTGATGCGTTACTATCACGGTGCCCTATAGAAATGCCATTTTGGTCTTTGGTGTGATGCACCACTATAGCGTTGGACTACTGGAATTCGACAATTGGAAAAATGAACTTATCCGCAATGCACCAATATTGAGGAGGTCCACTGAAAATTGACAAAATGGGAATTTAGACCTTGTCGCGATGCACCAACATTGCAGTGGTCCACTAAAAAGTGACAATTATGAAATTATCCTTCACCGTGACACGGTGTCTGTCCAGTTGGCATACTTTCTACTTAGAAATGCTCCAACTTCTTCACCTAGTATCGGATTTGAGCGAGTTTGATATTGATGGAAAGCTTATTCAATTTTCCACAAAATGAAAAGTCAAAATCTATGAAATTCTATATGAAAAAAATATTATTCATTTTGGAAGACATCCCTTAACATTCTAGGAATGAATTTAAGCTAGAAAGAGTTCGGGGTATTATAGAAAATTACATGAAATAACTCAACAAATAAATGAAATATAAAAAAATTATTATGGGTACAAATGATCTACTCTACAAATAAATCAACAAGTTAAACGAAGAAGGATATGTTATTACATTGACGGACTCAAGCTATAAAAATCTACTCAATATGGATAAGTTATTCTTTATCCGGTGCTACGAAATTTGGCTTTGGTCATAATGGATCTTTAATGTCGCTTGCTTATGGCTTCTGAGCTTTCACTTCTCCATATTTCTATAAAAGAACAGCATATCTTATGCAGAGTAATCCTCCATTAAGTCCATCATTTGGTACTTGTAATCCATCGCTCAAATACTCGGCGTAGGCGAGAACAAAAAGACCGCAATCCCTGTGTTTTAAAAAAATAGATAATTCATATCTTGCAGTTCATGCAAGCGTTGTGAAATTTGTGAAATGAAACTAAATCATGACACTTAAACTTACAGGATACCAATGGTTTGTTGAGCAATTCCTTCAACATATTGTACATTAAATGGATTACTCATTTTGTCCCGGTATGCTTCAATCGTCAACCAACCAGTACAAACCTTTTGGTCCAAATAGCCACTCATATTAAGATAAGTAGGCAATATTTTGGCCAATTTTTATATCTCATATGACGGTTCAGAATGTCTCCTTCACGACATCGAGTCATAAACTCGAATGCGCCTCTCTTTTAGAATGATGACAGCCAACACCAAATGGAATTTGTCACCATAATTGATTGGGATGTACACTTCATCGACCAAATACCAAGGTAAGCCAGCTGGAATGCTAATACCTTTGATGATGTGGATTAAACATTCCTCATTTAAGAAACTTTCGGTTGTTGTTGACAATATCTATCATAGGCATTATTGATGTAAACTTTGTCCAAATAATTGTCTGTCATGTATTTGTATTGTTCTTGTGTTTACAACTTGGCCTTCTTTTGGAGGTAGTAAAAACTGACATCGATGTGCTGCACATATTATCAAACATTTTGGATTACGTGATCAAAAAATTAATATGCAGATGTAATTAAATAAAGTAATAATTAATAGTGATATGTATGGCATTTAAACCTCATCATTCCAACAAGTTTGGGGCTGTGACATCAAATAGAACCAATTCTTCATTCTGGGATGTGCAATAACAAAGTCGAACATATCAAAACCAAGACTCGATTCGTTCACTTTGTAGTATTCATCATTTTGTTTTCTATATGATGATTTATATGTGTTAATCTCATGTTCTTACAACAAGAATTTTATAAACTAATATCTTTAAAACTGATTTATGTACCTGCTGGTATAATTCTTTAACATCCCATTGGCAATCTATTCTGAATAGTCGTTGATTAACTATGTTAGTTATTTTGGAGCTCATCTGAGATATTGAACCCTTCAAATGGGTAATTCTTTCATTCTCCTGAACTGACAGGCTCTACTTTTTCTTCTTCTTTGGAAGCAGTTGATGGATTATCAACTGTGATATTATGCTCTTCAGTAGTAGCTTCTACTATGACATCCACCTGGAAATTTAAGATTGTCAATGCTAATTACAGATATATAATAGATTATTCATCTGTTGTAATAGATGAGTCTTATGTTGCAATAGATGGATCATCTGTTGGGAAAAATTCAAATGGGTAAATCAGAGCGGTACGATAATTTCAAATATACGACCCATCTGTTGCAATAGATAACGCATCTGATGCAATAGGTTAGATAAAATAGCTGCAACAAATGTATATATTTGTTTGATAATTTTTAGTAGATGCATTATCTGTTGAAACAGATATATGCCAGTTTGTTTGTTGGAACAGATGATGTACATTCACCTTCTTCAGCTCATGTTGCTCTCCTGTGGCCCTTGCACACTAAACAACGATACAAGACAAGGGCAGAGGCATTATAATTTTTCATTTTTTGATGCTTGACGATGCCTTGGAAATATCTTTTCTTCTCCTCTTAACCATCTTGATCTCTAGCGGAGTGTATGGATATGAAATCCTATTTGATGGAATGACACCCTTCTTAGATGTTATTTTCTTTACAGAAGCAGTTAGTGCATTAACAGCTTTAATCACTCCATCATATTTTGCCTTACAGTTTGACATTTGCATGCAAAACATTCGCTAGATGTGGCAAAATCTAGAAAAAAATCTGTATAACTAGTATGATCATAATCATAATGGCTTGTTGTTTCAAAAATTGTAAGAGGAGCATCATTAGCCCCAACAGCAGCACTACTACCATCATCATCAACAACAAGCCTACCCTCTAAAAATATTTTTCTTGTGATGGTTGTTGCTCTAAACAATTCTATTTTTATTCCATCAATGACCTTAGGGTCCGATAAAGTTCGTACAAACCGTAAAGTTAGAAAAAATAGCATCTTCAACACTCGGTTGGTCAGAAAAAGCCACAAATGGATAATCTAAAATAAATCAGTACATATATTAGAATGATGATGAAATCATTTAAAATAATCATTAATTAAAATAAAACTTGATTAGAATTAAACTTACTGCTTCCTTCGGGGGATTGAACAGATCAAGAAATTTTGGATTTTTATCAGTTTTGGCCGACAACCATCTCAGGATTCTTGGACAGAAAACTTCTTCCTGGTAGTTCACTTGTTGTCTCAAATAAGGAATGGCTTCAAATACCCAAGACTATAATATAACGCCAATAAATCAAAAGTATTATTAAATAAAAAATTGAATCGTATCATGATAAAAGAAATATTTACCATGAAGGCCCATGGAAAGCCATATAAGTTGACTGTCTTTGACGTTAATGGAGTCAACAAATATTTGACAGTTATTTTGAAGCTTTAATAACCCCAAGGATAGTTGTTAAATGCCTCAAGATCCTTCGAGAGATTTATTAAACTGAAGCTTATGTTGTTATTAACATCTCTTGCCAGATGAATATTATGTACAAACCAAACCAAGCACAATGATTGCTTGTGCTTCTTTGAGAGTCCTTTACCTTTCAACGTTTCTATGAAATTTTTGTTTTTGAAGCTTGGACCAACAATGGACACCAAGTCATCACGATCACTCGACTTGCCTTTGCCTTTTTTAGGTATGCGGGGTGCTTTTTTAGGTCATAGTAGGTATAACTTGAGAAGGAGAAAGAGGATAACATTTTAGTTCAGTAACTATGGCAAACTCTTTCCAACCAAAACAAACAGGCATGCCACAGTAATTTATCCACACCTTATTCATCTTATCTTTGTTTTCATACATAAACCTACGCATGAAAAGATTGTATACCATCTTCATCTGGAAATGAGCATTATTGTCCTCCGGCAAATCAAGATATTGCCCAAAGTAGCATTCCCTGAAATAAGCATTCAATTTTTGTTCTCAAAGTATTTTTCAGAAGGCATTGAAAGATTTTCCCATGGCTGACTTAATCACGAAATCACCCGTTAAATCTGTAGCACCATCACACTACATTCTCATAGAATAACAATCAATTTTGAAGGTTTTGACCAACTCTTTGGTAGAAGGGCTATTAGCATTTGGATCATCTCTTTTGAAACACTCCTCTTTCCCATGTTCATTATCTTCTTCTCCTGATTGAGATAATGCTTGTAAAGAAAGCTCACAGGTGGTGGATGTAGCCGAGCTACTACACTTGTTCCTATACTTGGACTTGATTTGTTTTCTTTTATTTTTGGATCCATATTATCTTAAATTAGCAGGAACATAAAATATATTATAATTGATTAATGCATCATTAAAAAGGATAACAGTAAATCTAACATGCACAATAGTAAAATAACAGTTCCTATAGACCACACATCTGTTGCACCAGGTATGTTATATGTTGCAACATATAACCAACCTGTTGCAATGGATGAGTAAATCATTAGAAATAATAAAAATAGATCACTAATCTATTGCACCAGAAATTTTATCTGATGCAACATATAACCAACCTGTTGCAACAGATGAGTAATCCATTGGAAATAATAAAAATAGATCACTCATCTGTTGCACCAGAAAGGTTATCTATTCCAACATATAACCAACCTGTTGCAAGGATGAGTAATCCATTGGAAACATTAAAAATAGATCAATGATCTATTACACCAGGTAGTTTATCTATTGCAACATATAACCAACCTATTACAATGGATGTGTAATCTGTTGGAAACCATAAAACAGATCACAAATCTATTGCACCAAGTAATTTATCTGTTGTAATATATAACCAACCTGTTGCAACGGATGAGTAATCTATTGGAAATCATAAAAATAGATCACTAATCAGTTGCACCAAGTATTTTATCTGATGAAACATATAACCAACCGTTGCAATGGATGAGTAAACCATTAAAAACCATAAAAATAGATCACTAATCTTTTGTTCTAGGTAGTTTATCTGTTATAAAATATAACTAACCTATTGCAACGAATGAGTAATCCATTGGAAATAGTAAAAATAGATCACTCATCTATTACACCAAAAAGGTTAATTGTTGTAACATATAACCAACCTGTTGCAACGGATGAGTAATCCATTGGAAATAATAAAATAGATCACTGATCAGTTAAAATATATCACTCATCTATTGCAAAATAAGTTAACTGTTAGATCAATATTGTTTAGATTTCTTCCAAATAGAAGAGTCATATGTCATAAAAGATGAATGATTTTTTAGATTATTTATTTGTTGAATCATTTTCATAGTTGTGTAACACCCCAATATTCTAAACCGGAATGCTACATGGTGCTCATAATCCCGAAGGACCACAAGCTAACCCATGACTGATATCTGTACCTGTATACTACATAAAATATCATAAAATAAGAAAATATGAACACAGAAGGTCATAAGGTTCGAACTGAATAAACTTTTGATAACAAAATGTCTAAAAAAGGTATAACAATACCAGAACAATTCATAAATACTGAAAATAATAAGATCTGAATATCTAATCTAACATCTAGCCTGAAATTATCTAACTGAATTGAATAAGGAGTTGAAGGAACATATCTCCAACTAACTCCATCTAGCAACTGAATAGAAAATGTAGCAATAATCATATCGTCCTTAAATAAGAAGGACTCACTACAAACTCTGAACACTGGAATGCTACTTCTGATCTGGAGCTCGTGCCTCTGAACCTATGGTGTGATATAAGAGAAAGCACCATAGCATAAATGCGTTAGTACATCTGAAGATACTGAGTATATGAGTGAGGTAGGCTAATTACAAAGGTTTATATGCATGAACAATGCTAACTAATATGAACGTGAGAATACATACATACATAAACAACTATAACTGAACTCGGATGATGTTGACTACTGAGTTTGAATGCTGATGACATGACTTTACTGTTACTGAGGTACTGAATAGATTAATGACTATTTCTGACAGTTCAAATTATTACGAAATGGTTTGAATGACAGTGTCAACAGTCTTAAAATTTAATACTGGTAACGTGAGCTATGACAACTCATATAGCTGATATAATTGTAATGATCAAACTAATCGATATAATCGACACTTAGCGACTTTATCTGACAGTCTAAGTTTTGATGGAATTAGCTGAGTTTTGCTCTACTTAGAGTAACTAAATCTGAGATCAGTCCTATCTAGCGGGTGATCATGAGTATACTGATAATAAGGATGATTTGACTTAGTCTGAGATCAGTCTTATCTAGTGGGTGATCTTTAAATCTAATAATTCTGATACTGATTAATCATAGTTGAGATCAGTCCTAGCTAATGAGTGATCTTGAAGTCTATTTATAATGATAAGCATTAATTATATCTAACAGTACTACTAAGCTGAGTTGACTGTGTCTAAAAGCCCTGATTCTGTAACTGAAACTGTGGGATGTATTCATCTAACTGACATGCCGCAAGCTAAGCTGACTGGGGTCCAATCTCTGCCCTGACTAAAATAGTGTCAGTACCGCACCACCAGTAAATACATCTGCTGTGGAGTCAGTCCTAATCGAGCAGGTGACTCCTGGTATCAGTCCTATACATATAAATGTGTTAAAGGGTGACCCCTCAATATGTCAGTCCTATCTAATGGGTGACATCTCATACCTATGCTGGTAATGTAGTTTTGGAACTTAGGGATTATTTCTAAGGATCTATTCCTAATCTAGCGGGTGAGTCCCCATCCCTAGGCTCACTTGGTGTTGAATTCTACTCTCATCTGAAAGACATTGAACTAAATAACTAGGCTAAACTGAATAACTGGACTAAACTGATTAGCTGAACTGATACTGATTAACTTGACTGATACTAGCGGTATTGTTTAGCAGAGCTAAACTAAGTTTACTGGATTCCGATGATTGATGGAGTGTACTGAGTTCTGAAGAATGGTTGAGAGTATGAAATTACTAAGATTGACTTTGAATACTGAGGTTAAAGATATTATTGAGTACTGAGATCACTGAGATTACTGAACTACTGAGATTACTGAGGTTACTGGATTTTCCTGAGTCACATGACTGACTGAATTCTATAGATCATGGCTTGACTGAGAGTATCGTGATAAAATAACATGGCTCTAGGCACACAACTATATTTTTGGATATGAATACCTCTAGAACTCGATGGAAGGAAACTGACACAACATGACTGACTTGATCAGAAGATTGGAGTCCACAGTTCACATTGTCATAAGTAGGGGATATTATACTTCATGTAGTTCTTCAACATCTTAAGCATGGTAGAGGGTGCATGGACATATTTCATGTACATATAGTATATCTCTATTATCAAAGATGTTTCAAACCACAACAATAGCAACACATCAATAGCATGGAATTTATATTGAAGTATATAGCTAACATGGACTTGTCATTTAGATATTATGGAACCATTTAAACATTAATTTCTAGCATCCTAAGCATTTTATCAAACACTTTGCATGCATAATATTGAGCATAGGTGTACTTACCAAATTTAGAAATCTTGAACCACCCAAATTCATGGGTTTCCAACTAACCTATTCACATAATTCATGAAAAACACATCAAGACACAACCTTGAATCCAAACAACAATCATTAACATGAATATAGTCATAAAACAACATGGAAATCACAATTTATAATTTAAAACATGATTCTTGAGCTCCATGGATGAAAGGGACCCATGGATAAACACTACGCATACTTTAGATTAAGAATTCGTGAAGATTGACGGCAAAATTTTCATGAAATAGAATCTTCTATGAAAAACCTAGGGCTTGTTCTTGAGAATTTTGATCTTGAGATGAAACCTTAATCTTGTGGTTGAGAGTATATAAAAGAGCTTTTTGAGATCTTTAACTAAAGAGAATGAAAGATAATATGCTCCTTGAGGGTTATAAGTCGTGGAAAGTGAAGGAAAAATACCAAAATACCCTTACTAAAACGTCCCTCAATTGCTGGAGAAATATACTTGACACTATCCGTGACTGGCCGTCAGGTCCGTGATAGGCCATCATGAATGGTCGTCACAAAAGGGGTCCAAATTCTTGTTTTTCTTCCCAGGGTTGATGATGTCATTAGAAATGTCATTAGAAAGTGATAACGTCGTCAAAAAAGTCGTCAGAAATGTGATAGCCCATCAGAAACGTCGTCACCGTTTTCTAGCTTGACATGCTGGAATAAAATGGGGATAACTCTTTGCTTCGATATCGGATTTAGGAGAAATTGGTATCGTTGGAAAGGTAATTCAAAAATATTTTATTTGATATATATTAAACCACCTATTTGATCATATACAATGAGTTATGGTCTATTGAAGTTGACCCAAGTTTTCACGGTCACTAAAACTTGAACAATAGGAAAACTTTCAACATGTACTTGAGTTAGGGGACCTCTATGATCTAAATTCATGCTCAAATAGATTCTCACACTACATAATTGATTAACTCACTAAATTTATATAGGATTTAAGTCTTTTGAAACATCCACGCATAGGAATGACGAATTTTCATTCTAGTCCAAAATGTTGGGTATTACAATATCTCCCCCGTGGGAATATTCATCCTCGAATGATACTGGCTAAGATAAGAGAAAAGACAACTTACACGAATATATATCATGAATGATTGATCATGATTTCAAGGATGACATGACTAAAAACTAAGCATATCATACTGTACATGCATATCTGATACATGGGTAGCTGATTTATGAATGTAGGACTGAGTGTTTTGATAAACTGAGTTTCTTAAACTGAGAATGTATTTATGGTGCTTAACTGATAAGTTGAATCCATGCATATCTGATGCATGATTATATGACTAACATGATACATGAATGCATGACTGAAAGTACTGATAAGCTGACCATGCATATCTGATGCTTGAATACATGACTGAACTGACTCACGAAGATGCGATTGAATATGCAATGGTAAAGGTAATAATATTGAACTGAAACATGAGAACATGACTAATTCTGCTACATGACATATGGACTGAACATCATGAACTGAACTAAACCTTTGAATACTTGACTTACAGCTGAGGTCTAACTTGAAAGTCAAATTATGAGTACCCTCTATTCTAGACTGAATTCATTATGCAAGGAGAAATTGAAGGATCTAAGGAATGAGAGCGTTAAAATAAAGTGGGATATCTCCCCCTTGGGATGTTATGTCCCTCTAAGAACGCTTACCTTACAGAGATACTGGGTGATGCATAGGGCATCTATGAACTAGACTATAACTAAACTTTGGAAGTCTGAAACTAATGCATGATGCATTAGATGAGCTAAACTTGCAACTACTAGGAGGTTCTACCTTGAAATAATTACATTCTCTGTGATTTTAGATACTATAAATAGATGCAAGGATGAGAAAACAACCTATACAAATCTGACTGGTCACTGGCACGAAATAAATACTGAAAGAAGGGAAACTATTCCTAAAACATCTCATAGCCTCCTGCACGTAAGTGTGGTGCACAATACACGCATGTACAAAACTCTACTAGATGCGGTTTTTAGACTTCCTAGGACTATATTGAACCTTAAGATCTGATACCAAGTTTGTAACACCCCAATTTTTTAAACCAAAATGCTACATGGTTCTCATGACCCCGACGGACCACAAGCTAACCCATGACTGATATCTGTACCTGTATACTGCATAATATATCATAAATTGTGGAAACATGAACATGAAATGCTATAAGGTTCGAACTAAATAAACGTATGATAACGAAATACCTGAAAAGGTATAACAATACCAGAATAAGTTATGAATACTGAAAATAATGAGATCTGAATATCTAATCTGACATCTAGTCTGAAAGCATCTAACTGAACTGAATAAGGAGTTGAAGGAATACGTCTCCAACTAACTCTATCTAGGAACTAAATAGTAAATATAGAAATAATCATATCATCCTCGAATAAGAAGAAATCACTATAAACTCTGAACACTTGAATGCTACTCCTGATCTGGAGCTCATGCCTCTGAACCTATGGTGTAACAAAAGAGAAAGCACCATAGCGCAAATGCATCAGTACGTATGAATATACTGAGTATACGAGTGAGGTAGGCTAATTTCAAAGGGTTATATGCATGAACAATGCTAACTAATATGAACGTGAAAATACATACATACATAAATAAATAACTATAACTGAACTCATGATGATGCTGACTATTGAGTCTGAACGCTGATGACATGACTTTACTGTTACTGAGGTACTGAATAGATTATTGACTATTTCTGACAATTCAAATTATGAAGAACTGGTTTGAATGACAGTGTCTAATAGTCCTGAAACTGAATACTAGTAACGTGAGCTATGACAATTGATATAGCTGATATAACTATAATGATTGAACTAATCGATATAATCGATACTGAGCAACTGCATCTGATAGTCTAAGTTCTGATGGAACTATCTGAGTTTCGTTCTACTTGGAGTAACTAAATCTGAGATCAGTCCTATCTAACGGGTGATTATGAGTATACTGGTAATAAGGATTATTTGACTTAGTCTGAGATCAGTCCTATCTAGTGGGTGATCTTTAAATCTAATGATTTTGATACTGATTAATCATTGTTGAGATCAGTCCTAGCTAATGGGTGATCTTGAAGTCTATTTACAATGACAAGCATTGATTGTACCTAACAGTACTGAATCTGTACTACTAAGCTGAGTTGACTGTGTCTGAAAGCCCTGATTCTATAACTGAAACTGTGGGATGTCTTCATCTAACCGACATGCCCCAAGCTAAGCTAACTGGGGTCCAATCTCTACCCTGACTGGAAGGGTGTTAGTACCGCGCCACCAGTAAAGACATCTGCTGTGGAGTCAGTCCTAATCTAGCGAGTGACTCCTGGGATCAGTCCTATATTTATAAATGTACTAACGGGTGACCCCTGAGTATGTCAGTCCTATCTAATGGGTGACATCTCATACCTGTGCTGGCAACGTAGTTCTGGAACTTAGGGATTGATTCTAACGATCTCATTCCTAATCTAGCAGGTGAGTCCCCATCCCTAGGCTCACTCAGTGCTGAATCCTACTCTCATCTGAAAGATACTAAACTAAATAACTGGGCTGAACTAAATAACTGAACTGAACTGATTAGCTGAACTGATACTGATTAACTAAACTGATACTAGTGGTATTGTTTAGCGGAGCTAAATTAAGTTTACTGGATTTCGATGACTGACGGAATGTACTGAGTTCTAAAGAATGGTTGAGAGTACTGAAATTACTGAGATTAACTTTGAATGCTAAGGTTAAAGATATCACTGAGTACTGAGATCACTGAGATTACTGAACTACTGAGATTACCGAGGTTACTGATTTTCCTGAGTCACATGACTGACGGAATTCTATAGATCATGGTTTGACTGAGAGTATCGTGATAAAATGATATGGATCTAGGCACACAGCTATATTTTCAGGTACGAATACCCCCAGGACTCGATGGAAGGAAACTAACACAACATGACTAACTTGATCAGAAGATTGGAGTCCACAATTCACATTGTCATAAGTAGGGGATATTATACTTTATGTAGTTCTTCAATATCTTAAGCATGGTAGGGAGTGCATGGATATATTTCATGTATATATAGTATATCTCCATTATCATACATGCTTCAAACCACAACAATAGCAAAACATCAATAGCATGGAATTTATATTAAAGTATATAGCTAACATGGACTTGTCAATTAGATATCATAGAACTATGTAAACATGAATTTCTAGCATCCTAAGCATTTTATCAAACACTTTGCATGCATAATATTGAGCATAGGTGTACTTACCAAATTTAGAAATCTTGAACCACCCAAATTCATGGGTTTCCAACTAACCTATTCACATGATTCATGAAAAACACATCAAGTCACAACCTTGAATCTAAACAACAATCATTAACATGAATATAGTCATAAAACAACATGGAAATCACAATTTACAATTTAAAACATGATTCTTGAGCTCCATGGATGAAAGGGACCCATGGATAAATACTACGCATACCTTAGATTAAGAATTCGTGAAGATTGACGGTGAAATTTCCTTGAAATTGACTCTTCTATGAAAACCCTAGAGCTTGTTCTTAAGAGTTTTGGTCTGGAGAGGAAACCCTGATCTTATGGTTAAGAGTGTATGAGAGAGCTTTTTGAGATTTTTAACTAAAGATAATAGAAGATAATACGCTCCTTAAGGGTTATAAGTTGTGGAAAGTGAAGGAAAAAGTTCAAAATATCCTTACTAAAACTTCTCTCAATTGCTAGAAAAATATACTTGACGCCCTCCGTGACAGGCCGTCAGGTCCGTGATAGGCTGTCACGAATGGTCGTCACAAAAGGGGTCCAAATTCTTTATTTTCTACCCAGGGCTGACGATGTCATCAGAATGTGATAACGCCGTCAAAAAGGTCGTCAGAAATGTCGTCACCATTTTCTAGTTTGACATGCCGGAATAAATGGGGATAACTCTTTGCTCCGATATAGGATTTAGGTAAAATTGGTATCGTTGGAAATTTAATTCAAAGAGATTTCATTTGATATATAGTAAACCGGCCATTTCATCATATACAATGAGTTATGGTCTATTGAAGTTGACTCAAATTTTGACGCTCGCTAAAACTTGAACGATAGGAAAGCTTTCAACTTGTACTTGAGTTAGGAGACCTCTATGATCTAAATTCATGCTCAAATAGATTTCCACACTACATAATTGATTAACACACTAAATTTATATAGGATTTGAGGCTTTTGAAACATCCACACATAGGAATGACGGATTTTCATTCTAGTCCAAAATGTGGGGTATTACAAGTTGCATTAGATTTCAATCTATTGCATCAGATGTTTTCATCTGTTGCATCAGATGTTTTCATCTGTCGCATCAAATGTTTAGTCTATTGCAATACTATTTTTACCAAGACAAACAACAAATCAACCCAACAACACCAACACATCACACACATACTAAGAACATCAACTGTGACAAAAAATCACCAACAAATTCGAATCAACAGTTCGACAACAAGAAGAAAAAATATCATAGTATTTTATTCAGTCCACATTTCAAATTTAAGCTAGAAATATTAAAATTATTAACCAATACTAGAAGAGTAGTTGGCTCAAGTTCCTCTATTTCTTCATAATTTCTTACCAGTGAAAACAGAAATGGGACGACGAAGAACTCAAAGTTATTATCGCCGGAGATGTCTTCACGTTGATTGACGATTGAAAGTCAAAAGGGAACTCACCTGACTATTTGTCCGTTGAAGGTTGAAGTCACTGGAGATTGAAAGAAGAATTTTGCAGAACTATTGGTTGGGAGAGAGTTGAGAGAATATGTCGAGAGAGAGGAGAGACGGTTGATTTAGATTGAAGGAGTGTGTGGATTGATTTGTATTTTGAAAAGATTAGAAAGTTTTAAAAATATTAATCAAGACCACAATTAACTTAATCAAGTTTTCTAATGATGTTTGACCCTTTAAGTTGATCAATGTCACCAATCCTTCATTCAAGACTTAAAATACATCTTTCCTTCAATTTTCTCAAGAAAGTAATTTATATATTCCTCTCAATGTGTCGAGGAAGCTAAATTTGGCACAAATTGAAATAGCAAATATAAGAAATATCAACAATTATTTTTCACATTAAATTAATTGTGTTTGTGAATTAATTTTTTAGGAAACTAAGTGGTGTTTATCCATAAGAATTTTTCTTTTTTTCAAAAAATTATTTCACTTTAGTGAAAATTGAAGTGTTTGGCCATAGGAATTTCAGATACAATTTGAAATTGTATTTGAAAAATGAAAATAAGTGAAACTTGTTTTCACTTTTTTTACTTTCACTTCACTCACAAAAAGTCAAAAACAAATCCAAACTTCAACTTCAACTCCAATTTCAATCTCCAAAAAAAAATAATTTTCATGGTCAAACAACTACTAAAATTGCAGCATGGTCCTCCCCGACAAGTTAGGAAACTCGAATTTTCTTTAGTTCTAAGGGATAAGTGGCAACAAGTTATTCCATGTTAAAATTAATCTAAAAGATTAGCAATATGAAAGAAGAAGTAGACAAGAATATAAGGAGACAAGACAAAAGATGAGAGTTTTTCATTCTTTCAATTATCAAGAGAACAAGTCTTTCAAGCATATACAATATAAACCCTCATTCCTCTATTTATAGTCTCCATAGAGGCATACAAAAGGTTGATCATAACACTAAACAAGAAGATCATGGAAAAAGTTAAAGGGTGTGAGAGTTATAGTCATAATGGTGTGTAGAGTAATGCACGAGTAACTATTTATCATGGAGAAGAATTAGTGGTAGTAAATTTTTAGGAGTTATGGACATCTAATACGTATTATCTTATAAAACTCTACCTTGAATGTCCATATATAATATGCCTTGTTAAAATCTTAGTAGAAAAAAATCTGTAGGAATAAATTTCAGTGAAGGAAAAAGAGTACACATATCTTTTAGTATGCATTGCTTGCTACTCAATAAAAACTTTGTCAAGAAAATCTAGTGGGACAAAACTTGACTAAGAAAAAAAGAGTATAGTGCGTATTTACTCTCTCTGATAAAGATATCACTTAATCTTGTACAGACATTCCAATCCAACTTTTCAAAGTATCGGGTTCGACAATACCTCTGTCAAATATTCCATTAAAATTGAGCAAAATAGTCTTTTGTTAAAATGTACTTTGTTTTGTTTTCCTCGATATATTCTTTTTTATTTGAGACATGCAAGAAACATCATCTTAATAAAATATTTCAACCTCCATCTCAAAGAAAATCACACATCTTATATGTAGAATCACTTGCTTTATAAGTTTCTAGTTGTTTGACTACACTTAAATAAGTGGCAATTATTAACTTCTAGGTAGAATAACATCATATGCCAATATTCTCATGTGCAAACATACTACTTTCTTGAAATTAAACTTCATATAAATCAAATAATTTTCCTGAACTTTCATAATCAACAATCTCTTGACAATATCAGTTAGAAATAATAAATTCATATCAATATTTTATTTCATTCAAATTCATATAGATGTGAAACTATATATTTCTTGCACAAAAAAAAATTATCTCGTTTATAGAAATAGCAGGATATATAAGTGTACCAATTGCACTAATACAGGGTACATTTTAACCATTTTATGAGATTGAAATTGATCTTTCTTTATGATAAGTGATCTCGTAATCATTGGGATATTCGATTAATCGAATCTCTTATAAATCCTTCAAGGATATCCCTATAGCATTTACCGTCTAGCTAGACATGACAGTCATTTGTTATATGCATTCAAGTTTTTCATACATTGCCAGATTTAAAAAAATCTTATTGCATCCACCATAGGAAAATACATCTCCAAACAATAATGTCAGGACTTTTGCGAATAACCTTTATGCCTCAAGGCAAAAGTCGTACTTTATATCTTATGATTTTACTTTTCACACAATTACCTATTTATACCCATTGACATCATACTTTAGTCAGTGAACTAATTTTAAAACATCACTTTTTAAGTGAAATATAATATATTTAAATTGCATATTTTATTTGTCCACACTATTTGACAAATTTCAATTCAAGATCCTAATTATCATTTATAATGGTGAGCAGTACATTATATCAAAAATATCATCAATGATTATTTTCTATTGATTTTATTACGACATAATATATCGAGATCGGTCTCTTGTTTTAGATCGGTCTCTTCTTTTTCATCATTTTCAGGTACCTGATCTTTGTCAAAATTTTATGAAAAGTTATGTCATAGTGCTTTTTAAAGCACTTGCCTCATTATCATTGACCACTTTTATTATTTACCCCTCTCCTTCTTCAAGAAATTTTACGTTCGAAACTGATTTGTTTATCCTGCTTCAGGCGTGTCATAGACTTGTCCTTCAAGGACTTCTTATTGAAGCATTTATAGCTGAATTATAACATAGTGTAAGTCTGAAAATGAACTTGCAATATTTTATAAATCATCAATTATCTCTTGAACTTTAAGTTCACTTTTTTACGAGGATCTAAATAATTCATTCCATACATTTCAGCTATAAATCATATCTCCCCCTAATGTTAGAAAATCTAGCATTCACTAAATCTTATTTGGGGTCCATTCTTTTTCATAGAGGATATTGTATATAAAAATTCTTAGATGGATTTATTTAGTTCCTGCTCTTGAACCAACAATATAGAGAAACCTTGTTGGGTTGATGCATATGAATGTTGATATGTTTAGATAAACTTGTCTCATATCAAATTATTTTGAGAGATTTGTACTCACAATCAATGATTTAGCTATAATTGGAGGCCCACAATGTTCTGCTAAACCAATCAGCATTATCAACTTTTATAGTTTGAAACCGTGCTCTCAATTTAATAATTTGAGCAAATAACCTTGCAAAAATTAAATTGCAAGTTGTAAGCAAACCGCATGTGACCAACCATAGATGCATCTCATTTTATAGTCTGCATGATAAGTGAACGGATCCATATTCACCTTGTTGTACGTTCCAAAAATTTAGGAGATACAGCCATAACCTTAGCCGGTATAGTATTTTATCTTAAGAACAAGTAACATAAGAGAATTTTTAAAGAATCTTTTATTTCTTCAATGTAAAATCACATGAATTTTTAATTATTTTTGCATCACATTTGAATCGGGATAGTCAATCGATCATGCCAACTTATATATTTTCTGTAAACTTTTAGTTTACTGCCATATGTGATTTCATCACCATGCCCATATCTGTATCAACAATGATTTCATCACCATGTCTATATTTATATCAACAAATAGAAGGAAAACTAATAGTCTATTCCATAAATATTTATAACCCATTTCGATTGTAGCAATATGAAGATATAAAAAAATTTTATAATTTATAGTCTCAAAATAATAATAATAATAATAATAATAATAATAATAATAATAATAATAATAATTTCTTTTCTTGTAAATTTTCTTGAAACTTTAGAGTTTCTTTAGGAGGCTTACTACAACCCAAATATCATAAACAATTTCATTCCTTCATGTAGTAACATATTAGCTTTTCAAAGCTATCAAACACTTGTGTACTACCTCATATTTCAAAACACTATTTTTATGGTGACTATCTCCTTTTAGGGGGGAAAACTATTGTCATTATAGTCAAAATCATTATATGCAAGACATCTTTCTTACTTTATTTTACCTTTAATAATTTATTTTAATAATATTTAGTAAAGTTCTTTTTGGCGTACCATATTTATGCGATCAATGACAAATTCATTAAACCACATCATAATATTCATTTTGGTCAAATCAATATTTTTATAGGCAAGAATCACTTCTTGCTATTACCATTTGGTAGATCATGATAAAACATACTATAGCATCAATGATCTTTTGATACCAAATTAAAATTCTCTATTTCTCTCAAACCTCTCGTAGATGTAAGTTTTGGTGCTTATCCAATCATACATAAGCACGTCTTTGTTCATGAATTTTATCATATCTTGACACATTCACTTTCATGAACAATTGAATATCCACAATGTTTATCACAAGTCACATTGTTTTCAACAAATGAACTAATTCATTGTATGTGCTTAATGTCTTAACAGTTATCATATTGATAAGTTATATACCTCAACATCATTTTGAAAGATTAAATGTACCACCATTTTATATTTTTTTATAGAGAATTTATAATATTTATCAAATTAGGTTGCATGACAACTGCGTGCCCAATATATACCTTTTATATCAAATTTATGATAAACAACACCTTCATTTTTATGGACCATTTTAACACTCCATAATGTTCTTTATTTTTACCATAATGATTGGCTATTATAATTTTTATTCACGTCCATATATATAAAATCATTTATCTTCTGCCAGATTTATTATGCACTGCTACCACATTCATATAAAAAAAATGAAGCATATCAATGTGGCGAATATGACTTTTCATCAATTGACTTAGCTATCATCATATCGTCAACATGCATTGGAAAATGAACCCAACGTCTTACTAATAAAGGCGTGCGAGGTCATAATTTTGTAGGACTTAAACCCAACATCATCATTGTGCACCAGAACATAAATCGATGTTTTATCTTCTAGGATGATGAGACTTGAATTCACCATCTTATACTAAATCAATGGCACAATAGGTCAAAGTAGAACAAGATTCACCCTTGAGCCTTTAGTAATATTACCACTTTATGATTACATGCATAAGTGAATTTAGTTTCAACAAAACATATAAATAGCAAAAATTTTCATTAAGTTACACTTAAGAATTAATGAACCAGACTAACACTAATGAAAATATTAATATCTAGTGATGAAATAAAACTATCAAATAAAAGTATATTTATCATAATGAGACCAACGAGAATGTACAAGTACTTATGGCTAAGGCCTTTCATATATTTTTAATAGTAATAAATTATTATTTTAAGTTTATTACTAAAGTTTAATATATTCCAACTATGACTGATACTATCAACTTGTAATGCAAATATTTACACAGTCTTATCGATCATTCCTTTTTTTTATAACGCCTCTAAGCATTGAAACTATTTTACAACAGTATCAATCACAAATTTGCATATGTCAAAAAACATTAATTTGTGTCTACTGATCTAATATTTATTCAGAATGAAATATTCATTTCAATTGTAGAAAATCCATTAAATGCAGACTTATACTTTTCTATATAAAAG
Organism: Capsicum annuum; assembly: GCF_002878395.1. Lineage (NCBI taxonomy): Eukaryota > Viridiplantae > Streptophyta > Magnoliopsida > Solanales > Solanaceae > Capsicum > Capsicum annuum. The sequence continues at coordinate 168,266,469 of NC_061111.1, read as the reverse complement.
ACAATTAACAAAGTTACCTGGTAACTAAAAATAATTACCACATAAGATGAGTATTCGTGCTGATAATGTGTAAAAATTAATCTAAAAAAGTAGCAATATAAAATAAATAGACAAGAAGACAAGACAAAAAATGAAAGCTTTTCATTTTTTCAAGTATCAATTGTATACGTCTTTCAAGTATATACAATATGAACCCTTAGCCTCTATTTATAGTGTTCGTAGAGGCATACAAAAGGTTGATCATAACATTAAACTAGAAGGTCATGTGAAAGGTTAAGGGGTTTGAGAGTTATACTCATAATGGTGTGTAGTAGTGGATGAGTAACTATTCATCATGGAGAAGAATTAGTGTTAGTAACTTCTTAGGAATTATGGGCATACACAAAAAAAAATTTATAACATTTCAAGATTAATTATCCCGGAATTAGCAATTGTGGAATAAATTATTTTACCATGTATATGGAATAACTTATTTCATTACTATGTTATAAATTATGGGATAAATAATTCCGGGACTTACTAATATGTTCAACCACATATAGGAAAAAATAATCCTGCATTTTATCCCTAGATTATTAAACCTTATACCTCACTAAGGGTGGTAAATGGACGAATTGGATTGAATTAAATTTTGATGGATTGAATTACAATCCACTCATATATTTTATGGGTACATATGAATTCAATTAAATATAAATAAGGTAAAAATAGTTGGAACTCACTTTAACTTCTAAAGCCTAAAAACTTTAAAACTTCTATATGCATATCAACTTGATTTTTTAACTTTTCTATTAAAAAAACTTCAAAATATTTTTCTTACCCCAACAACACCTCTACCCCGACCCCCACTCCCTACTAGTCCCCCTCCCCCAAAAAAAGATTATTTTAAATTTATTTGCTAAAAAATTTTAAAAAAGAAATTATCTTACCCCACTCCCCGCCCCTTTCTCTAACCCCCAAAAAATTTCTTTACAAAATTTTCTTACCCAACCCGCACACCATTACCCCAACCCTCAACCCCACACCTCCTACCCGCCTCCTCCATGGACCTCCACATCCCTACCTCGACCTACCTCTCCTTACAAAAATATTTTTAAAAAAGAAAATTCTCACCCCCATCCCCCTAAACCATCCACACCCCCTACCCCTACCCCTACCAAAAAAAAAAAATTTTGAAAAAATATTCTTTTCTTATCATCCGCAGCTACCCCCTCCCACTCTCCACAATCCCTCGTACCCCCAAAAAATTAAAACAACATTAAAAGAAATTCAAAAAAAAGTTTAAAATTTTTTATACCGCCCCTCCTCTCCATTCACCCTACAAGATTTTCTTAAAAGAAAATAAAGTTATTTTTCCCCATCCCACCCCCACTCCCACTCCGGTCCACCCCAGCCCAACTCTCTAATTTTTTTATACAAAAAATTTTTTTAGTGCAATTAGAGATTTTAAGCATAAGTGGGTGATCCATGGATTTATATGGATACCCCTATGTTACCCACTTTGTCCATATTTGTATGAGCTTTCAAAATAGGTTGAAGCATACATATACTCATTTAAAATATGAGTGATCCAATTAATTAAAGTGCAACTTTTAAAAGTCCCAATTGTTTTGTACTTAATTACACCCAATCCCTACTCTTTTGTTAATTACATAAAATCTCAGATTTTAACTTTTGCAATACATTACTGAGGCTCAAATACATAATCTTTCTGATACAGAAGTATTGATAGATAACTCATATGTATTAATATCATAGAGATGCATTCGGATACATAAGTCTTATATATCAGTAGCACAAAAAGCATTCTGATACATGAGTTTGTCATATTTTCAGTCAAAGATATCTTTCTTGTGTATCTATAACCTAATATTCAGTAAGATAATTAGATTTTGTACATTTGGTGAGGGATCACGTGATTTATCTTCTTATCTTTTTCCACCAGATACATTATTTTTATTTATCTCCGAACTCTCTTAACAGATATACTATTTATATGTATCTTCATTAACATTATCATCTTCAACCTCTATTAACGAATCTCTGAATTCCCTCCGTACTCCCGCCCATTCTCCCCGTCTCTGTCTCAGGCCACTGTTGCTTGTGAATCCTGACCGACAAGCCATCAAATAGACCCTAACTCAGTCTCTTACACCAATGCACATCTATAACCTTACCCCGCTCCATCCAACGTCACATCATTAGCGAAATTCCGCTGAGAAACACTCTTTCCGATCAAAAAATAATCACAATTCAACTGCTGACCAGTGGCAAACCCAATTGCAATCTCCATTGAAACACAATTTTGTATTTGCAACAATAGAGACTATAACGAGAAGTCACGACTTTAGAATAACAACAACAACAACAATAAGGGGAATTAATATGAAGAAGCTGTAACAAGTGGTTAAGATCAATTTTATCATATAGTTGTATTCATCCAAATTTCACACTCAAATGTTCTAGTATTACATCCATTCTATAAAGTTTCTATCACAACCCAAAAATGAAGGTCATGATAGGACTTGTCGTGGCATACCTTCACAAGAAAGCCTATCATCCAAACTGATACAAAAAGAGAAAAAGACAAAAATACCTCAAAGTAAGGCTTCTAGAACAAAGCCGAACCATACAAGTAATTATAACCATGCGAAAAGAAAATATCCAAATACCATATATTTCAAAAATCAGATCTCAACAGAGTAAGAACTACTAATACATACCATGAACCAAATACATCAAAAATAATCACAAAGAGTCAACATCTGTCTCCAAATACAAATATAGACATAACTACTGCAACAAGATAAAGATGAATACCGAATACATAAATGTTCAATTACTACCTTAAGAAATCTAAAGGAGCTCATAATTAACCAATCTGAGGTGCACTCGAGCAAGGACCTGCACCAAAAGGGCGCATTAAGCGTGAGTACGATCCACTTGTACTCAATAGGTATCAGAGGCTGACCAAGCAAAGTAGTAAACAAAGCATACAAAATATACACTAAGGGCATGTCACCTGTAATCATAAAATATCCCACAATGGTATCCCACATCGCTTGCACTAATAATTCTATAATATCCATACATAATACAAAAACACACCAGATAGGGATACAATTATACACAATATCACATACAAGTAGAACAAAAGAGGCATATGTATAATCAAGATCATCAAGTACAAATAAAGGAAGATAGAACAATTAGACATTAACAAGTCAAGATATAAAACAAACGGACAGATGACAAGTCAATATGGCAAATACAAGCATAACATAAACACAATAAAATAAGTGCAATGAATATGATGATAATGATGATGCATGAGGTCGTCGTACAACTTCCGTATACACTAATAGAGGCAAGCCCCTGACTGGGACCCATGAAGGGTTTGTCAACCCACATATAATCCATATATCCATATCCATATCTCCTTCCCGGCATATCCCTTGGGAAGGGTTTTATAAGATATCACATTTTCGATCATAAAAAGGTGTTGCCAATGTTTCTCAAGTGTTGCCACGGTGGTACCATTTATTTCATGAATAAGTATGATATGAGTATGTAATGCTCACCAACAATCACAATGAGTATTACCACAACCAACCACATGATATAATTCCACAATCAACCACATGATATATTTCCACAACCAACCACAATGATATATTTCCATAACCATATGAGTTCAATATCCACTTATTATTTCCGTTTATCCATGAATTTCCACATATTTCATATGCCAAAAGTATGAATATATATATATCATAATATACCAAAGGTCCCACAATAGATATTTTCAATAACATAATACAATTATTCACATGCATTCAAGGCTATCAACATCATATAGGACCCCACATGGTCATACATATCAATTAATATCTCAATTTCCAAGCTATCCTTGGCACACCCACCAAATCTAAAGTCATTGCCTTAGGGAAACAACCTGGGACAGCATAATAAGAATCCAACCAATCCATACCCAAAATAACATTAAAATCAATCATATCTAATACAAGTAGATCTACCAAAATCTAATGTCCAGCAAAAGTCACAGCACAAGATCGGTACACCTGATCCTACACTAAAGAAACACCTATTGGGGTATATGCTCTAATAGACATGGCAAGAGGTTCACTAAAAGAATCAAAACCCAAAGAAAAATACACAAAAACATAGGAGAAAGTTAATTTGAGATCAAATAATACAGATGCAGGTCTGAAATAAATAGGGATGATACCTGTGATCACAATATCTGAAGCCTCTATCTAAAATCTAGATGGTATAGAATAATACTTCCCACGACCACTAATTGCATGAGTGGCCTCATGACTACCCATTCAAAATCCACTACCTTTGCCCCTCGCACATTTGGTAGTACCCCTACCCCTCATAGTTGAAATAGAAGTAGCCCTAATCACACGACGAGGACAATTCCTAGCCACATGGCTTATCTCATCTGACACATAGCACTCTTTATGACACTCATCAATGGGAGAAGATACAAGTGGTCCCAAATGGCCACCTTGAACTATTAGGCCAGAAGATCCACCACTAGAACTCTGCAAAGCTATCTGCACTGGCCTACCCTTATATCCATGAGAACTTTTGAAATCTCTACCACAAAAAGACTGACCTCGGAACTCACCAAACTGGCGCACCTTTTTGGTACCTCCCTGAGATGCCCAAAGAACACCCTCAGTCATCTTAGTTTGATCTATAATACTCTAAAAAGATACCCTAAATATGACCATATATGATGTATCCAACTGAAGAAAGACATCCAAACCCTTCACAATAGTTTGAATCTTCTTAGACTTGGTATACTTGTATAGGAATATCTGGATAAGGTATGGAAGCGTTCCTCATACTCTGCTATAATTATGAAGCCTGCTCCAGGCGGTCAAACTCATCACGTATCTGATCTCATAGGCTGTAAGGCAAAAATCTATCTAGAAAAGCATCGGCAAACTGATCCCATGACATATCAGGAGCATTAATAGGTCTACAACTAACAACTGATCTCCACCAATCTCTAGTCACATCTCTCAACTAATAGGTAGTAGAAGCAACCCCATATGATTCCATCAAACCTAAATTATGCAACTTCTCTCAGAAATCAATCAAAAACTCATAGGCATCCTTATCTACAGCACCACTAAACCTAGGAGGACCCAAATAAATCTCTCAAACCTCAAGTGATCATCAGAAAATAGCATAGTACTCGCAGCAAGATGAGGCATAGTTAATCTAGCAGGCTGAGATCCCATCTAAGGAGATAACATAGACAAAAGTTGAACTCCCATATCAAAACACCATGATCGGATGTCAGTGCTAAAATAAGAATAGGACTCAGAGACTGAGGAGTACCTAAAACAGAAGCAGGTGCAATAGGAGGATCCACTGTCACGATCCAAACTAGGGGTTGGACATGATAGGTATCTCAAGTCCTACATGGATCGGAGATCACCCCTTGTACCTAACCAAACCCAACATCCCCCAAGATCGGATGATTCCAAACATATAACAAGATAACATGTAATAAGCTTATGAAAATTTAAATATGTTTATAACTGACGATCGGTGACTGGACAAACAATCGACCAACATCATCTAATAGCCCCAGTAATCCAAACAAAGCCTTATAAACTAAGAACTAAAACTGAATATCAATAAAGTATCGAGAAATGCCCCCGACTATAGCCAAAAACAAGTCTAAACATTCTGAGACATAAGTGACTAAAATATGAAATATAGACTTTTGATCTATGGAAACTCACTACTTTAATGTCAACTTACGAGCTGATCCTGAATCCTAACCACTATGCAAAAAAAGTAGAAGTATGACCAATTCCTACATCGCGTAGGGATACAGCATTTAAATATGGTTAGCAGTTGGAGTGCTAGCATGAAACTCATGGATAAGGATAGCATAATGACATGGTCAATAGTTCAAAATCATTCAAAACCAATGCACATAATCAAATGCTTATACATACATACATAGCCTATATTGTGTAGCTCAACCGTCATAACATACAAGGTACCCACAGGCTATATGGGCCCAGCTCTTCCTCGGATGGTAGATCCCTAATGCATACGGCTGCATGAACTAGAGGGTATATACATATGCACTTTGAGGGACTCGAACCTTCATGCATATCAAGATGACACGAGCACAATATTATGTAATAAGATATGGGGAACTCAAACCTCCCTATCATATAATAATAATATTAAGGGGGTCTCAAACCTCCTTAGTCATTTCGACACCTGCGTCGGCAACTGCAGTTTTCAATAACGATCACTCAGACCTCCACTTTTATGACTCAGCTACGCGACTCTTTTTTAAGCCCAATATAAAACAAGTATCACACATTCCCATTCCTTGAACTATATTTCACATCAAGGCATACATTATTTGTATCGTCATACCAACTACACTTTCAAGGTAAAAACAACATGTCAAAATAATCACTTAGGAGAATTCACAACCCTTTTGGTTTAATTTTACAAATTCTCACATTTCTCATAATTAAAAGCCACTTTCACTATATGGGGTTAGGGTCATAACCAACTCAAAAGTCACAAGTTTGGGAAAATCAAAACTCCCTGGTTTTAGATTAAGGTACCCAAAACGCTACACGATGCTCATGAACCCAAAGGACCATAAGCTAATCCATGATTGATATCTTTACCTATATAATGCATAATATACTGAATAATGCAGAAACATAAACTGAAAGACCATAAGGTTCACATAACTGAAGTAAAACTTAACATCTAAATGGGGTATAAAATACCCAAAATAACTGGAATAATTGTCTGAACATAATTGTCTGGAAAGCCTCTAACTGACTGAACTGTCTGAGTAAGGAGTCGATGGGACATGTCCCCAACTAACTCCAACTAATAAACTAATTAGTAATATAATAGAGAAATAATTATGTCCTCAAAAAATAAGAACTCACTGCTAACTCTGACTGCTGATATCTGGAATCTACTGATGCTCTGGAGCTCGTGTCTCTGAACCTATAGTATAAGACACCATAGCGTAAATCAGTACTTTGAATGTACTAGTATGCATATGAGGTAGGATAAATGCATAAGGTTCATAAACATGAACAATACTGGCTAACTGACTAATATAAACATGAGAATACATGCATTCATCCATAGTAACTATATCTAAAATTGTGATAACATGAGTATGCTGATGACTAACATGACTAATGACGAAATTTTGATAACTGATAACATAAGTGACTATATCTGACAGTCCTAAATCTGATGGAACTAGCTGAGTTCCATACTGTATCTGAGTTGACTGTATCTGACAATACTAAATTCTAAAAAACTATTTGAGTTCTTTTACTAAGACTGATACTAAGACTGTGGGAGGTAGTCATCTAACTGACATGCCATAAATAACACATTATAGATGAATTGGGGTCCAATCTGTGCCCTGATTGGAAGGGTGTCAATACCGCACCACTGGTAAGGACAACATATGAGTGACTCTAATATAATAGATAACTCTAATGAGAACAGTGGGAACCCTCATATAGCAGGGTAAGCCACCTCATCTACCCTTGTATAGTAGGCTATGATGTCTCAAACTATGCTGGCTACATAGTTCTGGAATGCAAAGATTGCTTCTACGAATCACACCCTCATATAATAGGTGAGTTCCCACCCTTGGGTTCAGTCGGTGCTAATTTCTACTCCTATCTAAATAGACACTGAACATGATTAACTGAACTGAACATGGACTGAGTTACTGACTTCCGTTGACTGACAGAATACTACTGACATCTGGCAACTGACTGAGTTCATGAGATCATGGAGATTTCCTGAGTCATAAGACTGTCTGAAGTCTAAGGATCATAGTTTGACTGAGAGTATCATAGAAGCATGACATGGCTCTAGGCACATAGCTAATATTTCGAGTACAAGTACCCCCAGGACTCGATGGAAGGAAACTGACCAAGCATAACTTACTTGAACATATAACTAACATCATAATCCATAATACATTTATAGAAGCATTCCATCAAAACATGTAATAGGCATAACTTGTACATACATGGGGATTTCATGGTATCATGCTAGTTAGGCACTATTCCTTCATCTAGGCATTTAATCAAACATATTGTAAGCAGGTACATGTAAACATCATTGTACAACAATTAAACATCATGGTTCAATTCTAATTTCATCATTCAATGGTTTAGTCATAGGTTTGCATAAATCTATTTCTATAATAATTTAACCCACATAGAATTTATTATCCAACATGGAGTAGAATTTAATTTCTCATTATCCACATGAACATGAGTATCCCAATTATGAAATTCATAGGAAAATCCATAAACTTGAATTTAGAAAAGGGATTCTTGGGCTTTATGGACAAAAGGAGTCCATGAATGAACACTACACATACCTTAGTTCGTGATTTCATAAAGATTGATGGAGGAAATTCTTGATTTTCAAACTTCTATAAAAAGCCTTAGATTTTTCTTAAGAGGTTTATGAGAGAAGAGAGTGTATTTTGGGTGAAAAGTGGCTGAATCACATGTTAAAGGGCTTAAATAGGGGTAGGAAATTGACCTTTTTAACCCTTGGATGTGTCTTTTAAAATTGTAAAAATTTTCCAAACTGATCCTTTAGCGCGATGTGGCGCTATCGCACCGTGTCACTGGATTTTGACAATTGGGAAATTGAGAGATGGCGCGATGCGGGGCCATCACATTGCCACTTCTTTTGTGACCTAAAACTTTGGCGTGAAACTGGAGAAATCATGCTGAGACACTGGAAAATGGACAATTCTAAATTTGGGCCCTGGCGCGACGCGCCATAATCACGAACCCCTACTGTAATTCACCAAATGTCATTTCCTCTTGTTGTACGGTGTGCCATTAAATAATATGGTGCTGTTTTACGACGGGAACTTGAAATAGTCGTAACTTCTGACCTGGTTATCGGATTTAGGCGAATCTTATATCGATGGAAAGCTTATTAAATTTCCCACATAAAAAAAAGTGAAAATCTTAAAAATTACTTATAGAATAACCATCATTCAATTTAAAATCTAATACTAGATATTCTTGAGATGAAATTAGCTAGGAGAAAGTATGGGGTATTACAATATCTCCCCCTTGATAACATTCGTCCTTGAATAAGACTGAGAGTGAGGGGAGAAGATAACTAACGTACATACTGAACATGAATACTAAAACATGATCTCATGATTAACATGAATGATGATTGAATATATCATACTGAAAATGCATATCTAATGCATGTGTAACTGATTTATGAATGCACGACTGAGTGTTCTGAGGAACTAAGTTTCTCACAATGAGAATGCATGTCTGATCTATAATTATATAAGTAAACTGATACATGAATGCATGACGGAATATGAAATGGTAGTTGATACCAAATTTGTGATAAACACTGAACATTAAACTAAGTAAGCTTAAGGAGAACTATTACCTTGAGCTTAATCTGAGTTGGTGAAGAAGAGGTGAGGATACTTGGTAAGCATGTCTGCCTCTGCTTCCCAAGCAGCTCCCTCGATGGACTAATTTTTCCAAAGAACCTTAACTAGAGGAACTTCTTTGTTCCTCAATCTACAAGTCTAATAGTCTAAGATTTTGACTAAAATCTCTTCATAAGAGAGAGTATTCTGAACATCAATGCTCTGAATAGGGACTATAACTGATGGGTCACCTATGCACTTCTTGAGAAAAGAGACATGAAAGACTAAATGAACTAAGGCTAGATCTAAAGGCAGTTGAAGCTCATAGGCTACCTTGCCAAAGCAACTGAGAATCTTGAAGGGACCAACATATCGGGGACTGAGCTTTCCCTTCTTGCCGAATCTCTTCACTCCCTTCATGGGAGAGATCTTTAGATAGACATGATCATCAATCTCAAACTTAAGATCTTTTGTACAAATATCTACATAAGACTTCTATCGGCTCTGAGCAGCCCAGAGTCTTTCTCTAATCAACTGGACTTTTTCTAAGGCATCGAATACTAAGTCAGGACCTATGACTGAGGCCTCACTAACTTCAAACCAACCAATTAGAGATCTACATCTCCTACTGTAGAGAGCTTTGAATGGAGCCATCTGAATACTGGAATGATAGTTGTTGTTGTATGCAATCAAAGGTAAGTGGCCATCGCAACTTCCCTTAAAATCGATTACACATGCCCTTAGCATATCTTCTAACATCTGAATGGTCCTTTCTACTTGACCATCTATCTGAGGATAAAATGTTGTACTAAGATGAACTTGGGTACCAAGACCCTTTTGGAATGCTTTCCAGAAATGAGAGGTGAACTGGGTACCTCTGTCTGAGAAAATAGATAACGGAACACCGTGCAATCTGACCAACTCCTTGATGTAGAGTTTGGCGTAATCCTCGGCTGAATAAGAGGTATGAACTGGAAGGAAATAAGTTGATTTGGTCATTCTGTCTACAATGACCCAGACTGAATCATGTTGATGATGAGTTTAAGGCAAACCCATCACCAAGTCCATGTTCACAACTTCCCACTTCCAAGTAGGAATACTAAACTACTGCATGGACCCACTAGGCTTCTGATGCTCTATCTTAACCTGCTGACATGTTGAGCACTTAGCCACAAATTCTACAATGTCTTTCTTTATCCCACTCCACCAATAGATTTCTCGTAAGTCGCGGTACATCTTTGTGGTCCCTGGATGAATAGAGTAGCGTGCACCATGCACTTATACAAGAATTTGCTACCTTAAGTCATCTACACCTGAAACATAGAGACAACCCTGACAACGAAGGACACTATCTCCCCCTTGGGAGAAAACCTCTACATTCGGATCCTGGATTGACTTTTTTAACTTGACAAGGCTGGGATCTCTATCTTACTTTTCTTTCACCTCAGAAACTACAGATGATTTTGAACTACTCTGAACCCATATATCACCCTCTTCTGTATCAACTAAGAGAACGCCTAGTCTGGCAAGCTGATGGACTTCCTGAGCTAACTTTTTCTTACTATCCTCAACATCAGAAACACTAACTATGGATAGTCTACTGAGAGCGTCAGTCACTAGTTGGCCTTGCCCGGATGATAAAGAGTACTCATGTCATAATCTTTCAAGAGCTCTAACCACCTTCTCTGACAAAGATTGAGATCTTTCTGGGAAAAGACATACTGAAGACTTTTATGATTAGTGAACACATCTACATAAACACCGTATAAATAATGCCTCCAAATCTTCAAGGCAAAGACTACGGCTGCTTACTCAAGATCATGAGTAGGATAATTCCTCTCACAGGGCTTAAGTTGTCTAGAGGTGTAGGCTATGACCTTACCATGCTGCATGAGGATACAACCCAAACTTGCTCTGGATGCATCACAATATACTACAAAACTATCTGGACCTTCTGGAAGATCTAATACTGGAGCTGAGGTGAGTTGAGTCTTCAACTCCTGAAAATTCTTCTTGCAAGGATCTGACCACTAAAACTTGACTTTTTTCTAAGTCAATCTGGATATAGGGATGAAATAGAAGAAAATCCCTCAACAAACCATCTGGAATAGCTGGCCAAACCCAAGAAACACCTGATATCTGATAGAGAGCCAGGGCGAGGCCAATTTCTTACTGCTTTGGTCTTTTAAGGATCTACTCTAATGTCATCACTAGAAATGATATGACCACAGAATGCTACTGACCTTAGCCCGAATTCGCACTTACTAAATTTGGCGAATAGTTGATGATCTCTGACAGTCTGAAGTACTATTCTAAGATGGTCTGCATAATCATGCTCACTGCAGGAATAGACCAAAATATCATCTATGAAGACTATGATGAACATGTCCAAGTACTACTTGAACACATGGTTCATCAAGTCCATAAAAGTTGTTGGGGTATTGGTAAGACCAAAAGACATAACTAAGAATTCGAAATGACCATACCGAGTACGAAAAGCTATTTTTGAAATGTCACATTCTCTAACTCTGAGCTGATGATAGCTGGATCTGAGGTCTATCTTAGAGAAATAACTGACACCTTAAAGTTGATCAAATAAGTCATTGATTCTGGAAAGAGGATACTTGTTCTTGACCGTGACCTTATAGAGTTGACGGTAGTCTACACACATCCTAAGAGAACCGTCTTTCTTGCACACAAATAATACTGGAGCACCCCACGGGAAAATGCTGGGCCTGATGAATCCCTTATCTAAGAGATCCTTCAATTGTTCTTTTAGTTCTCTGAGTTCTACTGGTGCCATTCTGTATGGAGGAACAGATATAGGCTGAGTATCTAGAAGAAGATCAATGCCAAAGTCTATTTCCCTTTTGGGAGGATTTCCTAGAAGATCTTCGAGAAAGACATCTGAATATTCACCTATAACTGGAACTGATTCAAGGTTGGGAGTTTTGGAACTAGTGTCCTTAACTCGAACAAGATAATAGACACATCCTTTAAATATCATTTTCTATGCTCGAAGGTAGGAAACAAGCTGACCTCTAAATGCTGAAGTACTACCCTTCCACTCAAGGACGGGTTCATTCAAAAACTGAAACTGGACTATTCTATTTCTGCAATCAACTATGGCATAAAAGGAAGAAATCCAATCCATGCCAAGAATAATATCAAAATCAGTCATCTCTAATTCGACTAAGTCTACTGAAGTGACTTTCTGAGATATCATAACCAAGCAGTTCCTATATACCCGCCGGGCTATGATGGTTTTACCCACTGGGGTAGAGACTGAAAAGGGCTCTACTAGAATTTCAGGACTGACTCTGAAATCAACTGTTATATAAGGAGTGACAAAAGACAAAGAAGCTCCTAGATCTAGCAAAGCGTAAACATGAACATGAAATATCTGAAATGTACCGGTAACCACATCAGGAGAATTTTCTTGATCTTGTCGGGACTGAAGAGCATAGAGATGATTTGGGCGTTGCCCACTAGTAGCACTGGAGGTGGCACCCTACTAATTTGGGTGACCGGACTGAGCTGAAGAGCGATTTTGTTGACCCTGAGGACCTGGATGATGACAGTCTCTGACTCTGTAGACTGGCTTGCCATATCTGAAGAAAATACCACTGCCATCTCTACAAATACCTTGATGGTGCTTGCCACAAGTCTAGCAAAGAGGATAGATGTGGTCACTGCTAACACTGCCCTGGGACTTAGAGTCTTGTGCTCTATCTTTGTTACCCTCTCTAAACTTTAGAACTGGAGCACTGGCTGTAGATGGAGCTAGAACTGATGACTTAGGACGAAACTGAGAACGGTTTCCTCCTTCTGACTTAGGGTGAGTGAAGTTGAAACTACCTGTCTTCGCCCTCTTATTATGTTTCTCTCTCATCTTAATTTTTGCTCCTCAATCTGCTGAGCATAAGTCATTAGACTGGCTAAAGTCATGTCACTATTCAGCATGTTGCATCTATACTCATTAATCACGCTATTATTTACCCCTGAAACGAACTTACTCATCTTTGCCCTGCTATCTATAACCACATGAGGGGCATATCTGGATAATTGAGTAAACTTAAGAGAATACTCTTTCATTATCATATTGCCCTGCCTGAGGTTGATGAATTCTAACACCTTGGCTTCCCTAAGCTCTAGGGGAAAGAATCTATCGAGGAAAGAAGACGCAAACTCCTCCCACTCAATCGACCCTGCATCATCCGTCCTTTCTGACTTCCACTGCTTGAACCAAGTATGAGTAACGTCCTACAACTGATATGTAGCTAGCTCAGCACTCTCAACAGTAGTCACCCCCATGATATCTGTCACCTTCTGCACCTGATCTAGGAATTCTTGAGGGGCCCCATCTATCTTAGACCTGAGAAAGAATAGAGGATTCATTCGGATGAAATCCCGAATCCTGGAAGCAGCTGAATTGGCCAATGGATTGGACGGAACAACAGATGATCATTCATTCTGAGCAATAACTGAGTTAGTAAGAGTAGTGAATGCATCTCAGAACTCTACATGAGAAACATGTTTGCCCAAAGGTTCTTCGGGTTGAGGGGCTGGCTGATTCCCATTTCTTCTTTTAGGAGGCATATTGTGTAGAAGAAAGAGAGAAATGGATTAGACTGAGAGAATAACTTGAGATTATGCTCACTGACACGACATGAATACTGAAAGAGGGGAAACTGTTCCTAAAACATCATATAGCCTCTTGTACATAAATGTGGTGTGCAACACACCTATGTACAAGACTCTACTAGATGCGGCTTTCAGAATTTCTAGGACTCTATTGAACTTTAGGATCTGATACCAAGTTTGTAACACCCCAAATCTCGTACCCAAAATGTTACACGGTGCTCAGGACACCGAAGGACCACAAGCTAACCCATGATTGATATTTGTACCTATATACTGCATAATATACTGAATAATGCGAAAACATAAACTGAAAGTCCATAAGGTTCACATAACTAAAGTAAAACATAATATCTAAATGGGGTATGAAATACCCAAAACAACTGGAATAATTGTCTGAACATAATAGTCTGGAAAACCTCTAACTGACTGAACTGTCTGAGTAAGGAGTTAATGGGACATGTCCCCAACTAACTCCAACTAATAAACTAATTAACGAGATAATAGATAAATAATCATGTCCTCGAAGGATAAAGACTCACTGCTAACTCTGACTGCTCATATCTGGAATCTACTGATGCTCTGGAGCTCGTGTCTCCGAACCTATGGTATAAGATACCATAGCGCAAATGCATCAGTACTTTGAATGTACTGGTATGCATGTGAGGTAGGATAAATGCATGAGGTTTATATGCATGAACAATACTGGCTAACTGACTAATATGAACGTGAGAATACATGTATTCATACATAGTAACTATATCTGAAATCGTGATAACATAAGTATGTTGATGACTAACATGACTGATGGCTGAATTTTGATAACTGATAACATGAGTGACTGTATCTAACAGTTCTGAATCTGATAGAACTAGCTGAGTTCCACACTATATCTGAGTTGATTGTATCTGATAGTCCTGAATTTTAAAGAACTATCTGAGTTTTTTACTGAGACTGATACTGAGACTGTGGGAGATAGTCATCTAACTGGCATGCCCCAAATGACGCATTATAGCTAAATTGGGGTCCGATCTGCGCCCTGATTGGAAGGGTGTCAATACCACACCACTGGTAAGGACAACATGTGAGTGACCCTAATATAACAGATAACTCTAATGAGATCGGTGGGAACCCTCATATAGCAGGTTAAGCCACCTTATCTACCCTCGTATAGTAGGCTATGATGTCTCAACCTATGCTGGCTACATAGTTCTGGAATGCAAGGATTGCTTCTAAGAATCACACCCTCATATAATAGGTGAGTTCCCACCCTTGGGTTTGCTCAATGCTAATATGTAGTCCCATCTGAATAGACACTGAACATGATTAACTGAACTGAACATGGACTGAGTTACTGACTTCCACTGACTGACGAAATACTACTAACATCTGACAATTGACTGAGTTCATGAGATCATGGAGATTTCCTGAGTCATAAGACTATCTGAAGTCTAAGGATCATAGCTTGACTGAGAGTATCGTAGAAGTATGACATGGCTCTAGGCACACAGCTAATATTTCAGGTACAAGTGCCCCCAGGACTCGATGGGAGGAAACTGACCAAGCATAACTTACTTGAACATATAACTAACATCATAATCAATAATATATTTATAGAAGCATTTCATCAAAACATGTGATAGGCATAACTTGTATATACATGGGGATTTCATGGTATAATGCTAGTTAGGCACTTTTCCTTCATCTAAGCATTTAATCAAACATATTGTAGGCATGGTATATGTAAATATCATTGTACAATGATTAAACATCATGTTTCAATTCTAATTCCATCATTCAAGGTTTTAGTCATAGGTTTGTATGAATCTATATCTATAATAATTTAACCCACATAGAATTTATCACCCAACATAGAGTAGAATTTAATTTCTCATTATCCATATGAACAAGAGTAGCCCAATCATGAAATTTATAAGGAAATCCATAAACTTGAATTTAGAAAAGAAATTCTTGGGCTTCATGGACAAAAGGAGTCCATGAATGAACACTATGCATACCTTGGTTCGTGATTTCGTGAAGATTGATGGAGCAAATTCTTGATTCTGAATCTTCTATGAAAAGCTCTAGGCTGTTCTTGAGAGGATTTTGAGAGAAGAGAGT
Organism: Capsicum annuum; assembly: GCF_002878395.1. Classification (NCBI taxonomy): domain Eukaryota; kingdom Viridiplantae; phylum Streptophyta; class Magnoliopsida; order Solanales; family Solanaceae; genus Capsicum; species Capsicum annuum. Next base: position 168,250,214 of record NC_061111.1, on the reverse strand, counting down.
GTATTTTAGGTGAAAAGTGGCTGAATCATGTGTTAAAGGGCTTAAATAGGGGTAGAAAATTGACCTTTTTAACCCTTGGATGAGTCTTTTAAAATTATAAAAATTTTTCGAATTGGACCATTAGCGTGACGCGGCGCTATCGCTCTGTGTCACTATATTTTGACAATTGGAAAATTGAGGGATGGTGTGACGCGGGGCCATGGCGTTGTCACTTCCTTTGTGACCTTGAACTTTGGCGCAACGTGGGAAAAATCACGCTGAGACACGGGAAAACGAACAATTCTGAATTTGGGCCCTGGCGCGACGCACCATAATCGCAGACCCCTACTTGAATTTGCCAAATGCCATTTACTCTTGTGGCGCGGTGCCCGCGCCACTGACTAATATGGCGTTGTTTTACGATGGAAACTTGAAATAGTCGTAACTTCTGACCCGGTTATCGAATTTGGGCACATCTTATATCGATGGAAATCTTATTGAATTTCCCACTTGAAAAAAAAGTGAAAATCTTGAAAATTCCTCATGGAATAACATCATTTAATTTTAAATTTAATACTAGACATTCTTGAGATGAAATTAGCTAGGAAAAAGTATGGGGTATTACATCCCCACAACCAACAACATGATATATTTCCACAACCAACCACAATAAACATTTCCATAATCATGTAAGCCAATATCCACTTATTTTTTTCGTTCATCCGTAGATTTCCACATGTTTCATATGCCAAAAGCATGAATATATATATATATATATATATATATATATATATATATATATATATATATATATATATCAAAATAAACCAAAGGTACCATAATAGGCATTTGCAACAATACAATACAAAACAATAGAATACAATACAATTATTCACATACATTTAAGGCTATCAACATTATATAGGACCCCACACAGTCGTACATATCACAAAATATCTCAATTTCAATAATTACATCACATATAGGCCCTCACACGGACATAACACATAGATAGCCAATTTTTCATTATTAGTTCCCACCCTTAACATGCATTTTACACCATCATTTACTATCCAATCTAGTCTAAGAGAGTTAAGCCATAACCTACCTCGAATGTTGAACCGGTCCGCTACACTTCGAACCCATGACCGTACTTTTCACGAATGATTTTGAAATTAACTAAAATCAAGAAAATATAGAATCTACGCATCCAACAAAGCTAATGATATCCATATTGACTACTTTTGATTTGGGATCAAAACAGACCTCCGAAACGAATTTTCAAAAATAAAAAGCAAAATTCTAACTTTACTGCAAAAACGTGTTCCTCATATTTTTATAATGTAAAACTGAAAAATTAAGTCAAATCGAGTAAAAAAAATCAAGTCTCAAATCGAAGAAAAATTATTTTTGAGTTTTACCAAGTAAAATATTTGAAATCCATCTTAAAATCAAGAATTAAAGTTGTTTTGAAGGTTAAATTGATGAAAAACTAGTAATTATAAGATTACAACATTATTCAAGCGTAAGGGGGTGAAATTGGGGATTAAAATCAAGCCCTAAGATTTTTGGAGCTTTGAAAAATTAATCAAGAATTAGAGTAAGAAAGGATGAAATCTCACCGTAAATTCATCATCGAATCAAGAAATAGATATTAATCTAGCTTCCCAAGCTCCCACAAGCTTCACTTTTAAGCTCTCTCACTATTTTAGGGTTTAACTCTCAAGAAGCAAAGTGAAAGAATGGGAAAATGGGCCCAAAAAAAAGATGTTTTTATACTGCACAACCTTTTTTGAAAAAACAGATTTTTTTTAATAGTCCAACCCAGACATCGACGAGGTATCCGAGATTCATTCGAAGTCCGATATATGCAAATAAACCATGTAATCATACTAAATTTGACGCTCCAAACTCAATGGTGATATCAGATTTCTGAAAAGATATCATTTTCACAGAGTTGACCCCCAAAATTTAAAATCACAATTTTTCAAACTGAGGGTCGAAATAAGATTTAAAAGCCATAAAAAAACAACCAAATATGCTACCACCCTAAAATCTATGTTTCAGATGCGTTTGTAAAGTCGAATTTTTCATCTAAGGTCATTTCGACCAAATGTGGGTCTCACACTCATATTTTTAGTTTTTCAACTTTCTGACAAACAGGTCAAAATAAGCTCGGGTGCATCAAAACCTGAATCAAAGGTCTACCTAGCCTAAAATTGATATTTAGAACTACAGGCATAGTCTGTTCATCCATCCGTCACACGGATAAAAAGATATTCATATAAATCCAAAATAAGGCTCTTGAAACCACCAAAAATCACAATATCACACAACAGGCACCAAAATATATCGAAAATCATGTCAATCAGACCCACACCCTAAAAACATCACAATACAACTACGGAGAGAGATAAAATAGTCAAACCACAGAAAATTATAAATTTTACATATTTCATCAAATTTTCAGATCGTTACAGTTTCAGTTGACTGTAATTCAAAATCTATGAATTGTGAGTAACTGGAAGATTTTTCCCTTAATTGTAAGCATTAGAAGTGGAGCATTACACAAAAAGGATGGGATGTGGGATGTATCACTAGTTTTAGAGAGAAAAATTAAAATCAGAGATTTTAATAATTATTTTAGAGGATAGGAATTTTATTTAGTTATATTAAGTTAAGGTGTGGTATTATTTAATAAATATAAATAATAGACTTCCTTCACTTATATGAACTGAAATTGTTACCCCTATAACTTACTCCAAATGACTCCTAAGTCCCAAGTACTATCCTTGTATTCACAGCAACCAAACAAGAAAAGTAAATGTTTCTATTTCTAGTTTTTTATTAGATATTGAAGTTCGTGCCAATGGAGGTCAATATATGTTATTTTCTTTGTTTAGTTTCATGCGATACATATGAAATTTGAAAAGTTAACTATATTTTTAAAATATTTTGTTTAAATATTTAACTGTTAATTATTGTGATTTATAATATTTTTAATATTATTTTTTAATAATATATGTTACTTTCTCTTCTTCAATTTATGTGACATAGTTAAATTTTGATGAGTCGAGGAAATCTTTTATATAATTTTAAATACTATAAATTATTATTAATTATTGTGAGTAGTTTGTCTTTACATAATTTTTTAATAATTTATGTTACTTTTTTTATACTAATTTATTTGACACTGAAAAAATTAGAATCCAAATTTGTAACTTTATTTACTGATATGAGAATAATCTTAGTGAAAGACAATTTAAATAATTAAGATGAAAAATGAAAAATTAAGGTGTGATTTTTATAAGGAGAAAATAAGAAAAATCAAACACCGTATTTTTTGTTTCTAAGAAGCAATACATGCTACACTGCATATATTTTAAAAGTGATGTTAATTGAATAATTTTTATATTATGATCTACAATACGTTATATTTTTATATACATATGTTTGTTTATTTATAAATTATCTCATTAAAAATAAAATATAGCTGATAATTATTAACATTGGTAGAATATTACTATTAAGAACAACAACAATATTAGCTGTTTCTAAATAACATCTTAAACAAACAAATGTTGTCGTATATAACGTGGCTGCAAAAAGGCTACAAAATGGAAAAGATAAACGCCAGGTCTGTACTTACTAACATGACCCTCGACAGATCCTGATCTAAGAAAGACGGGCCTGTATTTAATCGGGTCCAACACTTGAAACTTATTGCTCCTATTACAGTGAAAGACTTGCAACATGCTATAGGAGATATCAGTGATATAAAGGTCCCAGGGTACGATGGTTTTAATGCCTTCTTTTTTAAAGATCTTGGCCTTTTCCCTTTGGTGGGAGCAGTTGTCACTAAAGTTGTTCTGAATTTCTTTGAAATTAATGTCATGTTTAGGCCTATTAACTGCACCACGGTGACCCTCATACCAAAAGTTTCAAATCCTAATAAGTTGATTGAATTTCGATCAATTTCTTCTTGCAGTTTGCTATGTAAGATCATATCTAAAATCTTGACTAAAAGAATGCAAAAGGTGATAGATATAATTGTTGATAAATGTCAATCTGCATTTGTGCCCGATAGAGTGATAAATGACAATATTATTATTATCCATGAGTTGATCAAAGGCTATAGTAGGAAAGGAATATCACGTAGATGTATGTTGAAGGTGAATATTAAAAAGGCATATCATTCAGTTGAATGGTGCTAGTTAGAGAAGATACTGATGTCATTATAGTTTCATAATTAGTTTGTGGATTGGATAATGACTTGCGTAAGTACAGTATCTTATTCGATAATTACCAATGAAAGACCTGCCCCGCCTTTTCAAGCAAGGAAAGGACTAAGACAGGGCGACCCCATGTTCCCTTTCTTGTTTGTGATTGCCATGAAGTACTTGACTAAGCTCTTGAAAGGTCTTAAGAATTAGAGGTGTTTTAAGTACCATCCTAAATGTGCCAGGGTGAACTTAATACAAAATGATTTGCTTATGTTTTGTAGGGGTGATATGCCCTCAGTTCAGTTGCTTTTTGAGAAATTTCAGGTGTTCTCTCATGCTTCTAGTTTGGAGGAAAACGTTGATAAGAATTCCATTTACTTTGTTGACGTAAAGGATAATGTACAACAAGAGATTATTGAACTTTTTTGTATTCAAAAAGGTTTGTTGCCTTTTCAATACTACCTTTGAGCACCAAAAGAATCTCTATTCTCAAGTGTCAGCCTTTGTTTAATAGATTATTGGGTAGAATTACTTCTTGGACCACAAAGTTCCTATCGTAATCAGGTAGATTACAATTGATTTGGTCACAGATCTTTGTATTGCCTAAGAAGTTGGTACAATATAGTGAAGCTATGTGTAGAAGCTTTCTCTAGACAGGGGGTAAAGAGATATCGAAGAAGGCTCTATTGCGTGGGATAAGCTATGTCAACCAAGATCAGCAGGTGGTCAAATAGTTCATTATGCGGGGGCTATTGCTCCACAAGCTTCTTGGATGGTTCAATAGATTCTAAAGGAGAAACAATATCTTGAAATAGCTGGCTACCAAAGAGATGATATTGTACACATGGAGAAGTTCTCTATTCACACTATATACAAGAGTCTTAGAGGGGATTTTGAGAGAGTCAGGTGGTGGAAGCTTGTCTGTAATAATGTTGGAGCTCCTCGATGGATTTTTTTTTTTTCATTGGACTACATAGGAGGTTGCTTACCAAAGCCATGTTAGCATGATGGGGATATGTGAAAGATGTTCGATGTCCTTGTGTTACATTGCCTGGGTCTGTCCAGTGTGGCTGCAATTTTTTGAGTACTACTTTGTAACGTTTTATTTGATAATAAAGTAATTTACTCACCCAGAAAAAAATCATTATTTACACAAATGCCAATATCTCTAATGTAGCACTAACGCTACATTGTAAGGGTACAAATTTAAAACAAAGGATGAAATTAAATGGGCACCATAATTTCAGTAAGTTGAACTTTTGTTTTAACGTATTTTATTACGCAAATTAATGTAGGTGGCCTGATTTTTTGGTCCAAACAGAGAAGACGTACAACTATGACAGCAAAAGTCCCAAAGCTAAATCAGATTAAAAGATAAAGATAAGTCTGGTCTCTGACTAAGCTGACCGGACGACCTTAAACAACGTGTTGCCACACTTTTTTATATTAGAAAAAAAAAAGCCATTTGTACTTGTGTTGAAATATTTATAAATAGATTATCAAGTTAAATTTCCGATTTACATTCGCTGGATTCCAATTTAACTGCTCAAAAAAAATCTCATCGTTAAATAACGTTTTTATTCCAGATATATCAAGATTTTAAAAGAATCTAGATATATATATATGTCATGTGAATAGCGAAACTAATGATTTTTATGTCATGTGAACAAGGAAGCTAATGATATTTTTCTTAAAAAAAAAAAAAAAATTTACGAAATTATTAACTAAGGCGTGAATCATAAAGGACAAAATAAACATAAATTTGATTTTATTGAAAAAATTTACTATTAATTAAATGACCATTTAAGTTATTTATTACATAAATATTAAAGTTATTAAATGTGAATTATGTTTCTACACTACTAAAAAAAGAGGAAAATCGACCACAAAAATCGATCACAAGTGGTCGGTTTTTCCCAATTTCGACCACAAACCAATCAAAGTGCGTGGTCGGTAAAGTAGTGGTAGTTTTTTAAAAACCGACCACTTGTGGTCGTTTTTTTTTAAAAATATATATATTTTTAAAATTCATTATTATTTAATTAAAATTGGAAAAAAATATATTTGAAAAAAAAATTCAAAAAACCGACCACTTATGGTCAATTTTTCTAAGAATTTTTTTAAAAAAATAAAAATCAACAAATGGTCCAACATACAATACAACTACAACAACAAACCAAATGTAAATACTTTCAAAAGTGTACAACACATACAAAATGTCCAACAAAAGTGAAAGTGTAAAAATTACAACAATAGTTTCAAAAGTGTACAAACCACAACAAAATGTCTAAATTCAAAGTACAACACATACAAAAAAAAAAAAAAACTAAAACTCATCTTCATCGAACTCGTCCTTGTTGTCTTCCATATCCTCATCTGTGCTGATATCATCCAGGGACGTAGACCTTTTGCAGCCCGAACTGCATCAACATGACACGGAGGAATAATCCCTGCAGTCTGAATGAAAGAGCTGAACTGCTCCTGCAGCATCCTGATTTGTGATGATGTTTCCTTCTCCTTCTTCTGTGCCCTTTCTCTCTGTTCAGCAAGCTCTTCAGTGAGTTTGAAAATCGTATTTTCTAGTCGTTCAATGGTTTCTCTATCAACTGAAGAGTTAAAGTACGTAGGGCTGGACGAACACCTAATATTCTCGCCAAAATATTTTTTGTGGTATCCGTAGTAATGACCTCTAACTATAGGACCCACAGCTTTATCCCATAACTCCTCCTCTACATGTTAGGGTAGTAGGTCACCCTGACTTTCAGGAGGCTGAGTACTATGATACTCACTAACGAGCTGCATATATTTGTCCTATATTCAAAGTAAAGTTAAAATTAAAAGTCAAAAAATATTAAAGTACTTATACTTGAATAATATCAACTTTGAGAAAAAGATTCATAAATTCAAAATTTGATTCTTATATGGGCATTTTTTGCACGAGGTTCAACCCAGACATCTTCATCAGTCGGCTTCTTTTTCTTTTTTCAAATGAGTCTCCTCGAATAGCTTACCCTGTGGTATGCTCCTACCCTTTTCTTTTTTCTGCATATGAAAAATTATCAATGTTCAAATAATTAAAAATGTAAATAGAAATAAATAATTAAAACAGTAAAAGTTACATACCATTTTTTTCTCCACAACAATTATACTTTTGGGACCCGCAGTATGTAGGGAGCCATCCCTGGATGATGCCCGGATTTTCTTTCCTTTGTCCCTCAGCAATTGGTATTCTTCGCTATTCCAATAGCAAATATATTATTGTCATAAGGGTTCACTAATCCAGTCAGTTCGTACCAAGTTGGTTCAGGCATAACCCAACAGACCATTAGATATGGATCTACATCTTCTAGAAAAGTTCCTCTTTATAAGACATGCATTCGCATCATCTCACCAGTAAATTTTCTACAACAAAAATAAAAATATAATATTCAATCTTGTATTCTAACAAAGTGTTAAGTAGTCGATAAGTTAAATCCTTACATTAAATTCTTGAAACATTCTTTCCCTGTCAATTTTTGAAACCTTTTGCCAACTGGTCCAGTAGCCGTTTAAGTTCCGACAAATGCATTTTCTCGCAGTTTGTCCAACTCCAGCATCCGGCCTAAACCCACAACACAAGATCAAACAGTAATTTCATAGAGCATAATAATATAGTAATAAAAAATAAATGATGTTATTATATTTAGAAATCTTGCCCTACCGCATATGGAGTAAGATAACGCCTTTCAAAATCATCTCTGTCGTTAGGCTGCGGAGTAATTGATGATGGATGCACTGGCATGGACAGATTTGAAGCACCAGATGGAGTGCCTCCAAGATGAAGATCAGACAACCCAATAGATCCTGCAGAACCACTGTGCAAAGTTGTGTGACTGCTATAGGAGGGTACTGACAATGGTAGTACTCCGGATGGGCCAGCGGTCGTCCGATAGTACTGCGGTGGCAGTGGTATAGTGATAGGAGTAGAATGAGTCGGTGTAGACCCATGAAGTGGCCCTACATGCATAGGAGTAGGAACCGACTGCTGAGACGACTTATAATATGAGGGTCGTGCTGTCGCGTCAGTAAACCGACCCTCAGATATATGAATTCCTATCGGTCGTCTATACGACAGAGGTTGTTTTTTGTTTTTTGTTTTCGTAAGAATAACTTTTTCCTTACCTTTGTCACCTCTGTCTGACATCTAAATTATGTAAAGTTAACAAGTAGTTAGTTCCTACAAAATGAATATATAAGAAAATATTACAAGTAACTAATTTCAAGTTACTAATTCACATTTCAAATCACTCCAACAATACGAGATAGAAAAGAATATTTTTATTACTATATAAATCATGGAAAAGTGAAAACAACAATATTAAACAATATATTACATATCAATCTTAAACAAGAAACATAAAGGTAAATATATAGTACAAAGCATAAAGACATGATCAATACATAATAAATACAACCTACACAAACTAATCCTCCTCTTCTGAAGACTCTCCAGTAAACTATTCACCCTCTTCGGAAGTTTCCTCATCTCCTACCCACTCAGCCCCTTCTTCCTCAATATTAACTTCTTCAAATATATTTTTCGGGTGATTCAAAGTATCCACTAAGTCAGCGTCCACTAGCCGGAGATCAATCTGTATTTCATTTTGATATGTAGTCTCCAGCACATTCTTAACTTCCACTCGTCCTATAGGCTTTGTTTTTATTACAGCCCACTAATCATACTTATCACTGCACAACGGATAAGGAGCATAATACATTTGTTTAGTATTTTGTGCTAGAACAAATGGATCGTAAACAGGATACGACCTATTGTTCTTCACTTCAATGATGTTATGCTCCTTATGTACTCTTGTGCCTCTTGTGCTTGGATCAAACCACTTACATCGAAAAAGGATAATTTTTTTATTGGAAAACTAGCATACTCTAGTTCTAAGATCTCATGTATGATGCCAAAGTAATCAACATCATCATCACCCTTAACCCAAATACCACTATTATTTGTTTTCCTTGTTCTGGAGTATTGTTTGGTGAAAAATTTGAACTCATTTACTGTGTAATGGGACATTGCATGAGCTTCAACTGGACCCAAAGAAATATCTCTCAAGAGTTGATCGTATGCGGCTGCATTTGGTGACTGGTGTACCTAAAAATATTATACATATATATATACTATATATATGTTAGTTCAGGAATGTGTAAATGTTTAAAATTTGTAGAAATATTGATACGCTTACGAACCTCATATGTAAACTATGTTGCAAAGGATGCATAAACTTGATTTTCGTGGAATTGAGTCTTAAATAAAATGAATACCAATATGCGAAACACAATTAGTTTCTGTAAGGAAATGTGTAAACAAATAAGATATGTTAAAATTTTAATCTCCTTATTTCAGAAAGGGTTTTCAACTTCCGAATAATTCAGCAAGACATACAAAATTGCTGAGATCGGTCCGAGGACGTGTGGTCTTTTTAGCCTTACAACCAGATTGATTGAAAATTGATATTGGTTGCAAATGAGGTTTATTCACATCGTCCTGATGACGATTCGGTTGGTTTCTTGAACAAGAAACTTCATCATTAAAGTAGTATGAACAAAATTGAGATGTTTCTCTTGCAAGATATACCTCAACTATAGAGCCTTCCATCCTATGTTTGTTTTTGGGACCCCTTTTCAATTTTCCAATTGTTCTGCTCAATCTTAAGATTAGATGTTTACTATATTTAAAAATAATATGTATGAATTTAAATATATTGCAATTGCTTACTGTTCGAATGGATACATTCCAAAATATCTGGCCAATATTCTAACTCCCAGTTATGCGAAACGCCATATCTATCAAGCCTGTACAATGGTTCCTCGCTGGCTTTAGGCAAATCCTGAATTATCTCTCAGATGTCATGACCAGATAACCTTGGAGGTGGACCATCATATTCCCTTATATTCCTTCAAAATGCATTCTTGAATATCCTAAATTCATTATTAGGTGACAAGAAACGACGATGACAATCAAACTATGAATTTTTCCTACCATGTCTCAATGTGAAAGATTTTATTTTTTCCATGCAGTATGGACAAGCCAGCTTTTCAACTGTCCTCTACCCAGACAACATTTCATAAGCAGGAAAATCATTAACAACCTACATTAGATATGCATGCAGATTGAAATTTTGTTTAAGTGAGATGTCCCAAGTTTCAACCCCCTCATGCCATAAAATTTGAAATTCGTCGATCAAAGGTTGCAAGTAGATATCTATTTCATTTTTTGCATTACGCGGGCCAAGAACAACACAATTCAGAAATATATAGAGAATAATCATCAATATTTCAGGAGAAAGATTATAAGGGGTGACAAATACAGGCCAATATGAATATGACGTAGCACCAACTAAAAAAGGAGAGAAGCTATCCGCACATAATCCCAAATGAATATTTCGTGGCTCAACTACAAAATCTGGAGAAGTTGCATCAAAATGTTTTCAAGCCTCACCATCAGATGGATGATACATAACACCAGTGGGCCTTCTATTTTCACTAAGTCGTCTCATATGAGGAGCTGAGCTGTTTAAAGCATACAACCTCTTCAACCTTGGTATAACAGGTAAATAATGCATCGACTTAATAGCAATTTGATTTTCACTAGAACCACGCTTATGTCAAAGGTGCTAACAAAACTTACAGGACTCTAGGTTAGCATCTTCCTTAAAGTATAACATGCAACCATTTTCACAACAATCAATTCTAACCGAGGAGAGACCTAACTTTGACACTAATCTTTTTACCTTATAGAAACAATCAGGAACATCCAAGACGGGGTGAACTAACTCTTTAATCAGGTCTATCATTGAGTCCATACCTCCTTCAGCAATATTCCAGACAGATTTAATACTTAATAATCTAACAGCAACAGACAAACGAGAGTGCGAATACCGGACAATCAAAGGATGAGTAGTAGCATGCAAGTGTTCATAGAATTTGCCCGTTTTGCTATTATGAACATCTTCGACATTTTTCCTAAAGTGGTCCCCGTGTTGCATCCCAAAATAATAGTGCACCATTTTTGTCATCCTAGTATCTTGATATTCATTATGCCCTGTAGACCTACTACTTTCTCCAACAACAAATTTATTTTGCACAACATCACCATGAATACCACACAATCTTAAAAGTCCTCGTGAAACCCCTTTCTATAGAGATGTTCCTTTACATTTTCTTTATTTATGAGATTTATACCATCAAATCTAACACAAGGACAGCGAATAGACCGAAAATGTGTCCAAACATCAAGTGTCTTAGCATGTTCAATAAATCGTTTGACACCTTCAACAAATTCCTCCCTAAAACTCATTCTATTATCATTGTTCTGTTGATATATCCAGCTATAATCAGGTTCCATCTACGCAATCAATTAGATTCAACTAATTAGATTAAGTCACAAAAATTCAATTATCACCAAACATAACCACATTCAAAACAAAAAAACTCCTTTAAAGTTCCTACACTTAACTATTTTCAACCTACCAACTCATCAAACATAACTACTTTCAAAACAAAAAAACACCTTTAAAATCTTTACACTTAACCATTTTCAACCTACCAACTCACCAAACATAACCACTTTCAAAACAAAAAAAACACCTTTAAAGTCCCTACACTTAACCATTTTCAACCTACCAACTCACCAAACATAACCACTTTCAAAACAAAAAATTCCCCTTAAAGTCCCAACACTTAAGTATTTTCAATCTACCAACTCACCAAACATAATCACATTCAAAACACAAAATCCCCTTTAAATTCCCTACACTTAACCGTTTTCAAGTAACTATGTCACCAACCAAACCACATTCAAAATAAAAAAATTCCCTTTAAAGTCCTTACACTTAACCATTTTCAAGTGACTAAGTATCAAAATAAAACCACATTCAAAACAAAAAATCTCCTTTAAAGTCCCTACACTTAACCATTTTCAAGTAACTAAATCAACAACAAAACCACATTCAAAACAAAAAATTCCCTTTAAAGTCCCTACACTTAACCATTTTCTAGTAACTAAGTCACCAACCTAACCACATTCAAAACAAAAAAAATCCCTTTTAAAGTCCCTACACTTAACCATTTTCAAGTAACTAAGTCACCAACCTAACCATATTCAAAACAAAAAATCCCTTTTAAAGTCCCTACACTTAACCATTTTCAAGTAACTAAGTCAACAACCAAACCACATTCAAAACAAAAAATCCCCTTTAAAGTCCTTACACTTAACCATTTTCAAGTAACTAAGTCACCAAACAAACCACATTCAAAACACAAAATCCCCTTTAGAGTCCCTACACTTAACCATTTTCAAGTAACTAAGTCAACAACCAAACCACATTCAAAATAAAAAATTTTCTTTAAAGTCCCTACACTTGACCATTTTCAAGTGACTAAGTATCAAAACAAAACCACATTCAAAATAAAAAATCTCCTTTAAAGTCCCTATACTTAACCATTTTCAAGTGACTAAGTAACAAAACAAAACCACATTCAAAACAAAAAATCCCCTTTAAAGTCCCTACACTTAACCATTTTAAAGTAACTAAGTGACCAACCAAACCAAATTCAAAACACAAAATCCCCTTTAAAGTCCCTACACTTAACCATTTTCAAGTGACAAAGGCACCAACCAAACCACATTCAAAATAAAAAATCCCCTTTAAAGTCCCTACACTTAACCATTTTCAAGTGACTAAGTATCAAAATAAAAAATCCCCTTTAAAGTCCATACACTTAACCATTTTCAAGTAACTAAGTCAACAACCAAATCACATTCAAAACAAGAAACAACAAGACCAACAAGATGTCAACAACAATGCTAGTGAATCGAACAAGGCCACATACGGCTTCACTAGACTTCAATATGAACAATAACAAGAAGAGAACAACAATGCTAGTGAATCGAACAAGGCCACATACGGCTTCACTACACTTCAATATGAACTATAACAAGAAGATATCAACTTACCTTTGCTTGACGTAAATTAAAGTGAAAGAGATAAGCGGTCACCGAAAAAAATAGCAAAGCAATCCTTTCACCGAATTCGAAATCTGTCAAATAGTAAAATTGTTACAAAGAATAATCTTTCACTTAAATTATTACAACAATTTAGTAAAGGAATAAGAATAAGATTTCCCCCAAAAAAAATTAAACAATTAATGAGTAAAATGGAGAAATAAGTGTCAAGACTAACCAATACTTAGGTAATTCAAAATCAAATTAACGTAGGAACAAGCCTAAAATTAGCTAATTCAATCTCAATTTCCAAAAATTAGCTAATGGATCCAAAAGAACAACCCCATTCTTTCAAATAAAAGAAAATAACAATCTTTACACTTCCTTAAATATATACAAGTAAAAATAAAAAGGAAAGACAATACTAAAAAATAACTATCTTTCAATTGAAAATTCCACTGAAAAATGTTTAGTAGCCATCCCGCATATATTTTGTTGCATTGGTAAGAAAAAAATAGTAGCGTTTTAACACAAAATAGTTTAAGAAAGTTTCCCACTATTTCAGTGAGAATCTGTTTTCCACCATGCGTTTTTGTAACACATATTTAAATACTATGTTTCTAGTAGTGAGAGAAGTAACACATTCTATCAAAGCAAAGAAAAGAACAATCTTTATACTTATATGACATACTTACATATACTAAAACCAAAGTGAATATCAAGAAAGATGAAAATGTGGTACTTCAAAGAGCTTAAAATTCAAAAATCTTGAAACCCCAAGTCTACAAATGTTGAATAATTGTTAGATAAGGCGAAAAAAGTGGCATTTATTAGTTGAACAACTCAAGATGTGCAAGTGGGAAATAGATAGAGAATGTAACTATTAACCTTCATTTTTTTTCTTTTTTGGTAATTATTATTAGACATATTTAAATTCAAGGTAATTACAAGTAAATCTACTTACGACAATCAAATGGGTGACTGAGACGGTAGTTGTTGCTATCGTCGGTGGCTGAGACGATGGCTGAGACGGCGGTTATGGCTGAGACGGTGAGCTATCATTGATGTTGGGTGTGTTATTGTTGTATGATGTTGAGAGCTGGGGGTGAGGGTGGGTAGTTGTGAAGGTGGGTATTCTGATTAGGGTAATTAGAAAGGAATTTTAGAATTGGGTCGGTCGGGTCGGATTAATAAGTGTTTTTAAAAAAAATATTACGAAAACCGACCACATATGGTCGGTTTTTAAAAATAATTACAGAAAATCAACCACATGTGATCGGTTTTCTAGAATATTTTTGAAAATCGACCACTTGTGGTCGATTTTCTTAATATTTAAAAAAAATATTTTTGAAACTAAACTTTAACAAATTACAATTAATAAATTAATAAATTACAAAAATAAGTTAATAATTAAAATTATTTTTTAACAAATTAAAATTTTAATAAATTCTATAATATTTATAACAACATTCAATTAATTTAATACAATTCGTACACATATATAAATATACAGAACATACACTATGTATGGGACCAGGACAACATCTAATTAATTTAATATAATTCGTATATATATAAATCAGATAAGTAGTTATTTTATCATCACATTTACACGAGTAGTATATTTCCTCAATCGTATAATAATATCAATGAATTTTGCAAATTACAATAAATTTTTGGTTAATTAGCTTTTAAATACAATATTATATATATGTATATATATATATATATGTATATATATATATATATACTTCGTAATACTACTCTTACATTATTACAACTTCAACAACATACGTGTGTCTATATTGACCCAAAATAGTATATCTACTTCCTCAATAGTATGATATATATCAACGTATCATTCAAACTATTTTGATATATAGATTCAGTTATCTAACTTTCGATTACTACACGAGATATACATATATATACATATATTCAATTGTCTATCGGCTTTTACATACGTACTATAAACATCACATACACGATTTTACTATCCCATATAATAATATACAACTTATTTCATAAATTCTCAGATAAATTATATATTACATTATCTTATGTCATTAATATACCTTTACTGTATAATATGTATATACTATACATACATACATACATACATACATACATACATACATACATACACACACATATACACTATCGACTGTATCAAGTTCTAAATACGTACTATATATATCACATACGTACGCAAGTATATTATCCAATAATATAATGCGATGTGTTTCTTATACATACTCAGATGATTGATCGATTAATTACATTTGATTAGCTTAATATACTATGTTTTGACTACATCGTTCATCAATCGATCACTACATGATATATATATATATATATATATATATATATATATATATATATATATATAAGATATTTATATATGTGAACTCTTGAATGCATACTATATATATCACAATCACAAGTATATTACCTTATAATAGAACCTTATAATAGAACACGTTCATTATATTCTGATGAATTATCGGTTATATATTACATTATTATGACTGAAATAGTAACATAATATCATTATCTGAACGGTATGATATATATACACACATATTCATTATACAAAGATTATGCATATTTAACGTCATTTAACGTATATATGAAAGAAAATATTTATTTTATATATTGAAACATAAGTAAAAGATAAAGACTATGTTTAACGTAATTTATTTATTTTATTTGATATATTTTTTAGTTAAGTTTTTCACAAAATTTAAGAATGATTGATTTTTATTATTGTTATACTGGTTATCGACTACGTGTGATTAGTGTAATTTCAAAAAATTATATATATAATTTTTTAATGAAAATAATATATATATATTTCATTACATATATATATATATAATTATTGGTTACTAAAAATTATTTACTTTTTAATTTTCTTAGTTCATAGTGGTCGGTTTTTTTAAAATTATTTTTTTTAATTAAAAAACCCATATTTTTCAATTATATTTTTTTTAAAAACCCGACCACAAGTGGTCGGTTTTGTTATTTTTAAAATTTTTATTTGTAAAATAAATAGTAATTAATATAAAAATTATTGAAATAATTATTTTGATTTTTTAAAATATAAAAGCGACCACATGTGGTCGCTTTTAAAAAAATTTGTGATCGATTTTTTTCGACCACTTTGTGTGGTCGATTTTTTGTGATCGTTTTTTCAGTTTTTTTTAGTAGTGTGAATCGATGGAGCCATCTTGGAACACATGCAGGGTTCATCTATATTCCTTTTGACGAAAAATTATATTATTTATATACTATTAAAATTATTTTTAATATATAGAGAGATGTTAAACTCCTCACACTAATTTATATATTTATTTTTTCATATTTTAAATTTCCTTAATAAAAATCTTGTTTCAATCACCCATCATCTTAATTTAATAACACGAATTTGGAAATGATTCGTTTAAAAATTGAGATCATGAGAAGTAAACCTCAGCAATCTCAAACACGCGTATAGGATCTGTTTCCTACACGCAACTTGGCCATGTGTATGAGATACATCCAATATTTTGACCAGATTAAATTCAAAGTCAAAGTCGTGATGATATTGTACGCACTGCTATCCATTTTTTTTTTCTTTTGCCTCCAGAATACATTAACTAAAAGACAGAAAATTATTTTTATTTAATTAATTAGCTTTTTCGTCACACATTAGTTTTTCTTTATATTTATTGAAGAGGAATAAAAATTCTCACAATGTCCACGGCAACAAATAGTGAGCAAGCAAATCAAAATATAAACAACAGTTTAAATTTTGGAGAGTATACGAAGGAAACCAAAGTATGAAAATAGAGCATGCATGGCTGGAGTACTTGTGAGTTTTATGAATGAGCAGATAGAGGGATAAAAAATAGAAGTAACTTCTCATAAATTTAAAAAAAAAAAATAGAAGTAACTATCTTCCTTTTTTTCGTTTACTTGTTTCAAGTTGTAAAGAATGAACGGGCTTTACTTTGAGAGATGAACAAAAAAATGTTTAGGTCGATCAAAAAAGAAAAAGAATAAAATTGGAAACTAGTCTTTAAATTTTTAAAATAGTAAAATATTTTGAAATTAATTATTTTTAGTAAACATGACAACTAAAAATGGATCGATAAGCGTATGAAACAAGGAGCTATTGTAGAGTTTCACCAATGAAATGTCAACGGGAATAAACAAAGAAAATCAAACAAAGGCGGGTCATATATTGTCCATATAGACCGTTGAAAAAAATTTAAGAAGGGCGAGAATACAAGCCACTACGTACTATAAATTTGCAAAATTGTCGGTAGAATCACTCATTGGTCTAATTAAAACATTTACTTTGATTTCTCTCTCTATATATAACATGGTGACAGTCAAACTTCCTTTATCTATGCTTCTCTTATTTCTTCTACTCAATATTTTTCAATGCTCAGCTGAAATCCTATACATTCCAGTCACTAAAGAAGCATCAACCCTACAACACATTATAGAAGTAGGCCAAAGAACTCCTTTAGTCCCCATAAAACTCTTAGTCCATCTTGGTGGTAGAAGCTTATGGGTGGACTGTACCAATAGTTCATCTTACAAAAGTTCAACTTACAAATCAGCTGTATGTAATTCAACACAATGCTTTATGTCAAAGTCTCATGGCTGTGGAAACTGCAAATTCAGATCTCAACTGCAGCCTGGATGCAACAACAATACTTGTTACATTTGGGGTGAAAATCCCTTGATTAATACTTATATAGATCATGCAGAAGTGGCTGAGGATGTATTGACCATTGGTTCTACTCCTGGCGTTCGTGTAACTTGGCCAAGGTTTATTTTCACTTGCCTTATTGATCCCGATATGGTGAGACTCCTTGCAAATGGAGTCACAGGTATTGAATTATCTTATAATTTAAAACTATTGCATACTGTATAATTATTGAATTAATAAATTATATATATGCATGAATGTGCCGTTTATGTGGGACTGATTCAAAAAGAGACAAGTCTGAAAAAGTCACTATACACTGATACTTCATGGACGACCAAATTAATACCTCCTGATTCTTATTTTAAGTGCTATATTTCTTTGTCTTCGCCATTGTCAGAAAATTTCTTCCAATCGACCTCAAATATTACTCTTTTCTCCCCATAAAATCCTCCCCAAAATTCAGAAAAAACTTCGTTGTTGGGAGCGGAAAGATAAAAAGAAAGAATAGAAAAGGTTAACCCAAACTGAGATGTTAACTTGAAAAGAGAAATCCTACGTATTCATTATTGTTAAGAATAATCACTTGACTCTGATACATAATAAAGAAATGGATTTAGGCCTAACTCAACCTCAAAAGCTAGCTCATGGAAAGGATTTCTCAAGATCATATAAGAAGACTAAAAATCCTTTAACCCATGTGGGACTCCAACATTTTCTCCGCTAGATCTCTGGGACGAATGGCCAGGTGGGGGATTTCATTATTAACTAGTATAAAGGGGTAAGAGGTGTTAGTGTGTAAATGACTTTTTCGATAACTTTTGTCTTTCCCTTTTAAATTTATACTCCCAAATTTTAATTTGCATGACACTGTTTTTTATTGGTCTGTTGAAAAAAGAATAATACATTTTATTTATATATACAACAAGTTACATTAATTTATCCTTATCGCTGTGACATATTTAAATTTTGAAGTTTTAAAAGTTGTATAGTCATACGAATGTTATGATATATTTAAGAAAAAAAATATTAATTGTTTAAGATGTATTTCTTAAACTTTGAATCGAGTCAACAATACAAAAGAAACTATAATGGAGTATATGCGCCAAACAAGTGGAGATATTTTTTCTATTTTCGAATTACAACGAGATTTAAACACATGACCTCTTATTTAAAAGATTAACCCATTCGAGCAAGGACATCTTTTGATTTCAATGATGTTATGTCTCAACAGGAACCGCAGGTTTTGGACACGAAAGTCTAATTTCCATTCCCAATCAACTTGCATTAGACCCTAGATTTACCAGGACATTCGGTATGTGCTTGAGCTCATCTACAAGATCTCGTGGGGTTATCTTTATCGGTTCTGGCCCATATAATGTTTACAAACCTAAGAAAGTCGACATCCCCAAGGATATCGTCTACACCAAACTAATTACAAATAAGAGAGGATTTCTACTATCTGACGAGTACTATTTTCAAATTTCATCCATCCGAGTCGCGGGGCAAGACGTGCCACTAAATAAAACATTGTTATCTATTAATAATAAAGAACATGGAACAGGTGGGACAAAAATCAGCACTGCTATGCCTTTCACAATTTTGCACACTACCTATTATGATGTTGTTAAAACTGCTTTCATCAAGGCGCTTCCGAAGAATGTGACACTTGTAGAGCCTCCACCTATGAGTCAATTTGGAGATTGCTTTAGCTCCGAAAACATTAAAAACTCCAATGTAGGACCAGATGTTCCTGTAATAGACATTGTCTTGTACAAGCCGAGTGCGTTTTGGAGGATTTATGGTGCAAATTCAGTGGTACAAGTTACTAAGGACGTTATGTGTTTAGCGTTTGTGAGACAAGACCAAAGATGGAATCCAACGATTGTCATAGGAGCGCATCAATTGGAAGAGAACCTCTTGGTATTTGACCTTCCAAGAAAGAAAATAGGTTTCGGATCCTCACTCAAGCTCCAACAAGCATCATGCTCTATGTATGATAATACCATTATGAGCTAATACCATTCTAGTCTAGCCCCTCTATTCTACGTAATTTCCTATTTCTTATAGTAATAAGTTTCAGGTACTTTTACATAAATATGGTCACTCCTACTATGTATGTTATGTCTGCACAAGTGCTTCAATCAGCTCAACTACTGCAGCCCACTTGTTAAATTTGAAATGATTATTGTATTTTAGGATTCTATTTTATTATATGGTTAAAATGTTTAGCAAAAAAAAATGTTTGGGGATTCAGGTAGGAAGAAACTTTTTCGATCATCGGCAAAACTTTAAAAAGTTAACGATTAGAAATACATGTTCTCTTTGTTTGTTTACCAACAACCTAATCACTTAGCATTATTTACATTTGCTTGATCTTCACTAACTCAGCTTCTTTTCACCTTCCTCACCAAACCAAAACATCTTTAGGAGTGCATGCTCTTTTAATTTTGGTGAAAACGATTTTAACAAGTTCAAATTGAATCAATATCTTTTGCATTGAATTTCATTATGTTGTTGCTGTCACATATTACTATTCTTGATTTGGATCTTCCCAATTTTTTTTGGATTGGAATTTAGACCAATTTCTTTATGATTCTGAGTAAAATATTCATTCTCTTCATAAAAATAGAAGACCGACTGTCACAACCCGAGCCGTGGCCCTAGCCGTCACAGGCATCCCGAACCATGGAAGCCTGGGCGCCCTTCTATATCTGGTAATCATGCACAATATTCATATAATAAAGAAAAGATGCGGAAATATAAGTCAAGACGGAAACATGGTCACTATCTTTTTCTTTAACTGAACAAGACAAAAACAATTGAGTTCATGAAACATTCAAAACACCTGACACTAGTCTGCGAAATCTCTAACAACTGAAAACAACATCTGTCTGAAATCTGAGACAAGGCCCCCAGTGGACCTAAACCAAAGTAAGTAACAAGTATCTAGAAAGAAACAGGTTTTCTGGAACAAAGAAGGCTTGCCAACTGCACACTTCTGTCTAATTAACTCTATAGCTTAGCAGGACCTCTAGATTGAGCCTCAGACCCTAAAATATAAGGGGTCAATACAATTGTACTGGTATGTAGAGCAATCAAAAATAATATATTTATATATATAAAATAGATGAGAGCAACTCATGAAACATCATGCATGATATAGTTTAAAAATACATGGGCAAATCTTTGATAATCATAAAACATTCTTGTCAATGCAGTTCTATTCTTTGTACTACTTCTGAGTTAGGTGGTACACCCTACAATTCTAAGACCCCACGGGATATATGGAGCCCGCCCTTAACTCGGCGGCCAATCCCCCAACCCAAGTTTGCCGCAAGAGTTGGAGTTTCTGATTCTGATACGCCAATGGGCACTAGGCGAGCATATAATCCCTCTAGGGGACATAATAACCCGCATTGGCAAACCACGATTTCAGGCAATGAATTTTCTGAACTCGTGCCTTCTTCGGGTAACCACCTAACATCTATTTATGCCCATTTTTAGCCTTTTCTGAAGATGCATAGTTTTAAGTTCAAAATTTGAAAATTTGAATGAAAATCTGCATTCTGTCTGTTCTGAATTACCATGGCATTATCTGTATTCATATTGTTATACCAAGACTTGCAAGTTATATTTTCGAGCCATAAAATATCATGTTACAGTCTCTTCTTTCAAAACATAATGTTTGGACCACCATATTTCAAACATTTCAAGAAGATTTATACTTCAAAACATTTGTCAAATTATGCAAAGAACCCCTCTTTTCAACATTTCGACAAACATGTGGTGGTCATGTATTCTTGACAACCCATGCAATTCTTTCATTATATATTTTCAACATGTAAAACCCCCTCTCTTCAATTCAAAACCATAATCAAGTCATAAACAATAAACAAGACATTTGTATCATGCTTCTCAAAATGCATTCGAAATAATCCATATCATATGAAAAGAATGGAAAATCATAGCAAGAGAGGGATTCTATATATTCGTGTTCTCAGTTAAATATTCAAACCCAATTTCATACATACATACATACATATATACAAGTACAAATAAATTTGGGGGGAAAGGCCTCAAGACCAAAACAATAATATCATTAAAGAATTCATAATGAAAGCTTGTATACATAATTCCAAAACCCTTCACAAATTCATGATCTCACAATGTTTAAATGGTATTGAAACAATTTCCTCATGCCCATGTAGTTTTAGGAAAATCCCATGTACCTTAGATTTCGTAGTTCGAGGAATAAAATTTGAATCTTAATCAGTTTTCTTGAAATTCTTGATCCTAGAGATGAGTTCTTAATCTTTGGGGAAAGGAGTTAGGGTTTTGATTTTGAGTGGAAGAGTGAATAATAGGCAATTTTGACTTCTTGGGGATGAAATTCTACGTTATAGACGGATTTTGGGTGAGGAAAAGTGACCAAAATGCCCCTAGACCCATTAAGAACTGAAATAATGCATAAAACAACTTTAAATTCGCGTCAGGTTTTGTGTTGGGGCGCTGTCAACGCGACGCGTCAAGATCACGTCGGCTTACTGCCTCACATGGAAAATGCCATAACTTTTCGCTCAGTTATTGGATTTTGGCGAAATTGATATCGTTGGAAAGATAATTCAATTATATATAATTTGATAGGTCTTGAGCTGCAAAATTCTATATGTATCAAAAGTTATACACGTTCAAACTAGACCCTTATAGAATCGAATATCCAATTTTGGATGAATGAGAGGTTCTTAGCTTAACTTTGCTCTAGGCCATTTCTATGAACATTTTTCACCTCATGATCACTTCATATACTAAGTGAAAGATCACGACACATGAATCTAATATAAACCATGGAATTAGAGCTTACATACGTAGGGACGATGATTCCATTTCTAACTCAAAAATGCGGGGCGTTACATTATCTCCCCCTTGGGATCATTTGTCCCCGAATGATAGGTAGGGACCTTTGAGGGTCTAGAAGGGTAGAATGAAGAACGTAATCTCACATTGAATAATTTTCCTCAACAAAACATATAAAAGAATCAAACGAGTATCGTGATAACCCTGAGTGAAATGTGTAAGCACGAAACATGGGATAATGAGACTTTGCATTGGGATGATCTTGCATGTGAGTTATATGCACCATAATCATCACAGCATAAGACATGGATTTATTTGATGATCATAGACCTGATTTGTATTGGTACTAATCACGGACTAAGATTTCGCGGAAGATCAGGATAGAAACATTCTCCACCCCTTAGGACACAACAATTAGATTTTTGCTTAAAGGCACCACTCAGCTATGCCGTAACATTAAATAACATATTTCGTCCTTTCTATCTTACAATTCTCATATCACACATCTAACCACATCTCATGACTTAGTACTGCTATGTTGAAGCCTAACTCGGAGTTAAAAAGTGTTAACTTGAGCTACAGAGACCTGTACTATACATCCCCTTAAGAATACTTCTTCACCTTATCAGTACCATCAAACATCCTCGGGTTTTAATCAAGAGAGTACTAACCATATAGCACATAGGTTTGTGTTTTTATCGATCACAACGTTCAAGCCTAATCATTACTACACCCACTACATGGATCTCCCCACCAAGACCAACAATTTCAATCACTCCCACAATTATTTTTGCCTCATCCCTCCTTCTTAGCGATTTCACACAACAAAAGTTCATCTTTTTTTTCCCTTTCACCTATAACCTTAACTTGAGAGTCACATCAAGTTCACCTTCAAGAACATCTACTTCCCTACCTAACATATCACCACACTTCCACTTCCACCATCATACTATCATACGGAGGGTCATTAAGGAACCCGAGAATAAATATCATGAATGAAAAAAAACACTACTCAATTATGACCCATACCTGTTGACCTGCATCAAGGTGGGACAAGAACTAAAGATATGATAAAATAGACCCAAAGTGCTTCATATATCAAGTGTATGGATCATAAGTAGAGAGTCGTTCTACAGAAACACAATATAGCATAAATTCTTAGGATAAAGCTCAGTGAGAAAACATTGGCACACGTATCAAGATAAAATAAGGGAAAGGAACTGAATTACCCTCCTGGACCCTAAAATCAGTAAGACAAATTGGGCACCCAATGCGCCAACCGATACGATGCGTCGACATCGCATTGGGGCACTGCTTCATCGAGGCAATCATCGACGTAGCACGTTGACTTTGCATCGGGCCACTATTTCCAACATCCAAACATATCTGTAACGTTGTCCGAAAAATCCAAAACTTCTCCGAAATATCTCTTTACATCCCTGAACATAAATCAACTCAAAAATCTATGAGTTGGGGTCGAGAAGATTAATTTGAAAATCCTAAAAAGTAAGAGCTCAAAATATGACTAAGTCTTTTAACAATTAGAAAAAGAAAATTTTCAAACTGTCAGTTCTCCACACATGCAACCAAGAGTGGTATTGAGTCGCGAATGCTACTGGGTGTTACATTACAACAAAGACAAAGATTTCTGTTTCAAGCGATTGCTCCTCATTTAGGGAACTGAGATTTTTTCATGAGTTTGTATAAACTTTATCATTTGGCTAAACCCGACATAGGATGAATCGATAACATATAGAAATATATTTCCTCAGGACCAAGCATGATGAGAGACATAGATTTGGATCATGAGCAACATAACATATGGCTTGAATACATGTAAGACTGGATTACTGAGAGACATAATTGGTTTTAATTTGGAGGTCAGATCATAAATATAGGTCCATAGAGAACTCAAACCATAGGCACAGGCATGACTTGAACACGTGACGTAGGACCTAGCAGAATAAGCTCTGAAATAAAAGTAGGAAGAGTATGCTTGAGTAGGAATAGATTTATCATGACTCTTCCCCACAACTTGCCGCATTGAGAAAAATTCGAGATCTAACTTAATTCCCCATCTCCCCCTTAGATCAAAGTCATAATCCTGGACTTACGGACATATCCCCTTATCAAATATATAGCCACAACTCTCAACCTAAAAGAGGAAACACCACATACTTAAACTCTAAACTGTCTCTGAAAAACTATACCCTGAAGGCCTTGCTTTTCTGTAAATGTTATTTTTAACTTCCGCTAGTGTAATGCCCTGATTTGCTGAATCGGAACACTACACGGTGTTCATGACCCCAGAGGACCACAAGTTAACTCATGACTAATATCTGTACCTATACACTACATAATATGACATGAAATTGTGGAAACATGCACTAAAAGGCCATAAATTTCAATACTGAACATAACTGAATAGCATAACATATGTGTGGGGTAATAGAATACCCAAAACAAAAATAAAGTTTGAAACATAATAGTCTGCATCTAGTCTGCATCTAGTCTAAAAGCCTCTACTGTCTGAATAATCTGAATAAGGAGTCGATGGGACATGTTCCTAACTAACTTCGTCTAATAAACTGACTAATGAGATAATAAAGAAATAATCATGTCCTCGAAGGATGAGGACTCACTTCAGACTCTGACTGCTGAAACAGGAATCTACTGTTGATCTGGAACTCGTATCTCTGAACCTATGGTGTAACATAAAAGAAAGCACCATAGCGCAAATGTGTCAGTACAATAAAATGTACTGAGTATACATGTGAGGTAGGCTATATGCAAGGGTTTGCGTGTATGAATAATGCTAACTGACTGTCTAACATAAACGTGAGAATGTATACATGAATACGTGACTGTAACTGACACTATGAATACATGATTACTGAATCTGAATACTAATAACATTATATAACTTTTAATTGATGTAACTGATAGCATGAATAACTGTATCTGAATATAACTGATAACATGGATGACTGTATCTGACAATCCTGAATCCAGTGAAACTATCTGAGTTCTGTACTATATTTGAGTTGACTATATCTGACAGTCCAGAAATCTGAAGAACTATCTAAGTTATATTACTGAAACTGATTGACTATGGCTGACAGTCCTGATTCTGTAACATAAAATAGTGGGACGTAGTATTTAACCAACATGCCCCTGATACGCCATTATGGCTGAGTTGGGGTCCAATATGTCACCCCAATTGGAAGGGTGTCAATACCGCACCACCAGAAAGGACAAGCTGTGGGTGACCCTCATCTAATAGTGTCCCCTATACGAGAACAGTGGAGCCCTTATCTGACAGTTCTTATCCACCTCATCAATCCTCATCGACAGTTTTAATGTCTCAACCTATGCTAGCTATATAGTTCTAGAATGCAAGGATGACTGCTAAGGATCACACCCTCATCTGATAGTGTGTGTTCCCATCCTTGGGTTTACTCGGTGCTAATTTTTATTCCTATTTGAATGGACACTGAACATGATTTACTGAACTGAACATGAGCTGAATTACTGGATTTCGTTGACTGGCGGAACACTACTGATATCTGACAACTGACTGAGTTCATGAGATCATGGAGATTTTTCTTGAGTCATAAGACTGTCTAAAGTCTAAGAGTTCATAGCTTGACTGAGAGTATCATGAAAACATGACATGGCTCTAGTCACACAGCTAATATTTCGGGTACAAGTTTGTACTTGAATACTATGCATACCTGAGAAGGAAACTGATAAAGCATGGCTTACTTGAATACATAATAATCATCATAATACATTTACTGAAGCATTTCATCAAATATGTGATAGGCATAAGTTTGTAGATCCATAGGGATTTCATGATATCATGATAATTAGACCCTTTCCCTTCATCTGGGCATTCAATCAAACACATGGTAGGCATAGAATGTGTAAACAACATCATATAACCATTAACTGTCGTGATTCAATTCCAATTTAATCATTCAAGGGTTTAGTCCTAGGATTTTATAAATCTATACCTATACGAATCAACTCATATAGAATTTAACCCTCATTCATGGAATACAATTCAATTACTCATTATCAACATAAACAAAAATAGCCCAATCATGAGATTCATAAGAAAATTCATAACTTAAATTTAGAAAAGGGATTCTTGGGCTTCATGGACGAAAGGAGTCCATGAATGAACACTATGCATACCTTAGCTCGTGATTTCATGAAGATTGATGGTGAAACCTTCTTGAATTTGAATCCCCAATAGAAACCCTAGCTTGTTCTTGAGAGAAACTTGAGAGAAAATAGTATATTTTGGGTGAAGAATGACTAAATCATGTGTTATTGGGTTTAAATAGGGGTAGGAAATTGACCTTTTTAACCCTGGATGCGTCATTTAATTTCAGTAAAATTTTTCAAAAATAGCCCCCTGGCGCGACGCGGTGTTATCGCGTCGTGTCACTGGAAATTGATAATTCGAAAATTAAGGGATGGCGCGATACAGAGCCATCGCGTTGCCCCTTCCTTCACAACCTGGAACCTTGGCACGATGCGGGGAAATCGTCCTGAGACACTGAAAAAAAGATAATTCTAAATTTAAGCGCTGATGCGATGCGCCATAATCGCGGACACCTACTGGAAATTGCCAAATGCCATTTCATCTTGTGGCGCGGCACGCCACTGACTAATATGGCGTTGTTTTACGACGGGAACTTGAAATAGTCATAACTTCTTGCCCGGTTATCTAATTTAAGCAAATCATATATCGATGGAAAGCTTATTGAATTTCCCACATGACAAAATGTTAAAATCTTGAAAATTCCTCATAGAATAATCATCATTCACTTTAGAATCCAATACTAGGCATTCTTGAGACAAAATTTGCTAGAAAAATTTGGGGTATTACAGCTAGTCTCTATAGACATCACTTTATAACCCCCATTCTCATGAGCGTACGCATCCATACTCTTTATCACAAAAATGGTATTAGTATATACATGAGCACAAACTCCTCTCATTAATCTCTAATACAGAGACACTAAATTATTTTCTAGGACATCCCTTCTCAGGGACACAAATCGGAATTTTCCCTAACCCCCAAGGTGATCATCTTACATCTACCACTATCATGGGTATAG
Organism: Capsicum annuum; assembly: GCF_002878395.1. Taxonomy (NCBI): domain Eukaryota; kingdom Viridiplantae; phylum Streptophyta; class Magnoliopsida; order Solanales; family Solanaceae; genus Capsicum; species Capsicum annuum. The sequence continues at coordinate 168,222,329 of NC_061111.1, read as the reverse complement.
ACACCCACACTTTTGAACACTTAATACTCTATCGTCAATTTCTTAGAATACTCGGATTACACTTAAAATCACATAACTTGCAACTTAACAAAAATTTGTAAAACCATACCTTTTTCTTTCCTTAATTCAACTCTAAGGAGCACCATACAATAACTTCCCAGAATTCTCTATACTACAAGATTCAAGAATTAAATCTAGGTACACAAAACACTTATACACATCACATCTTATCTAACGACATGCTACCTCGGGGTTCAACTTATTCCTATATACTCACGTTCTTATCCACTTAATGATTCAACCACAATTCATCATTTTTTTTAACACTAGTCCTTATGACCATATACATATCGCAATTGTCCACTTCTATTCTGCAAGTTGCCAACCTAGGCTATTTCAAACACTACACCAAACAACTAATTCATTCCCACAAAACATGCATTATCAATCTCAAGCTACCATTCTCGTCACTACATTCCACATCTAAAGTTCAAGCCTATTGTTTATCATCAATGATATACCACATGTAAAGCATGCCACATATCCTACTAGTCCATCAAATTGGGAAACCAACCCAAATATTTCACTTCACTTAACAACTACCTACAACCACAACCCCTCTATGACATCACCATTACAACTCAATATCCACTACATACCTTCTCACATGAAGTACTAGTTTACAACTACTAGAGAAAGGAAAATCAAGGGGGGGAGGGGGTAAAGTCACTAACTAAGAATAGACGGTCTAAGTCTTATATTATAACCTATTACAATCTTATCAACATATTCCAATTTTTCACATCATAGTTACTTACCCATGCATACATTACAACTACTTTCAAAATTCCATATACCGCAATGTGTCTGTACTTATAACTTATTAGCTATTTTAACCCTTTCCATTCACAGCCTATAAGGGATTCATATAACAATCATCACCATCCACTCTAGTCTCCTTCCCTATTTTGTATAACTAATAATCGTAGCTAGCCACTTCCTTCACAGACTACCATACAATCTACAAATATTACTACAACATTAGCCACATACTATAAAAAGGCAACCCATTCCTTAATCAAGGGTTATGCAACTAAAATCAGCTTCTTTATGCAAAAATCACCCCCACTCAAACTTCTAAACTTGTGACTTCATACAACTAACTTATGGACCATCCTACTACAAATAGATCATGACACTTTAACATATACTAATACTCGGGTGAAAATACAGTTCCAACATTCTGCTACACATCATTACTCTTATGAGACATCTGCAATAAGAATTTTGAAAGGGGACTGAATAGACCTTGTACCTTAGGCTGGACAGCACGATTCATCAGAAAAAGGCATACACTCAAATCAATATACTTTGAAGCACTAAAGGACTCCGCTCAAGTCCTTTTTCTATCTCATAACTTTATGGATAAGTCAATTAGAGAGAACCACATCGTTGGGGGGAGCTAGACTCTTAGACTTGTATCGCCTCGACAATAAGGAATAACCCATGAAAATTAAAATAAGGAAGGAATTTGAATAACTTTCTTATGGAGGACGCTATAGCATGATCTAGAGTATGAAACAATCAGATTAACTCCTAAATGTTCGGTAGCCTCCAGATTATAAGTGTGGTGCACAACACACTCATAAGCAAGCCTCTACTAGACATGATTTTACAGACACCCTGGGACCATGAATCGTGCTTTGATATCAAGTTTGTTACGACCCGAGCAGAGGCCCTAGCCGTGACGGGTATCCCAAACCATGGAAGCCCAGGCGCCCTTCTATATCTAGTAATCATGCACAATATTCATGTAATAAAGAAAAGATGCGAAAATATAAGTCAAGACGGAAACATGGTCACTATCTTTTTCTTTAACTGAACAAGACAAAAACAATGAGTTCATAAAACATTCAAAACACCTGACACTAGTTTGCGAAATCTCTAACAACCACTTAGTTGATCTATCTCACTAGTTATTTCTAAAGATGAATTAGTAAGTTCACTTACAATTTCAATAATAATCAATTGACTAATTTTAGTTGAAATAATTAAAATTAAGCAATTATTAGTAATAATTAAATTGATTTAACTAAAATTAAATATGAATTGATAATTTTAATTACGATTTTAATAAATCTCATAGTAATTACATGATCATCTAAGTATATTCGTCTTGAGTAAAGTGTTAATTGACCAATTTTATCTGAAATTATTCAAATTAAGACATTATTAGTAATAAATACATTGATTTAAGTAAAATTAATGATGAATTGATAAGTTCAATTATGATTTCAATTATTCTCATATTAATTACACGATCATCTTAGTGTGTTCGTTCTGAGTAGAGTGATCAATTGACTAATTTTATTTGAAATAATTCAAATTAAGCCATTATTAGTAATAATTAAATTAATTTAATAATTATAATTGCAATTAATCTCAGAGTAATTACATGATCATTTAAGTGTATAACCTATTACAACAGATTTAACCTGTTGCAACAGATGAGTCATCTGTTGAAAATTATCAAATAGATATACACATATGTTGCAACAGATTGGTCATCTGTTGTAACAAATGTCTTTATCTAATAGTCATTTCCAACAGATGACCAATCTATTGTAACATATGACTTTATCTGTTTGTCATTTCCAGTAGATTACTAATCTGTTGTAATAGATGACTAATCTATTGCAACAGATCTCTTTATCTGTTTGGTCATTTTCAACAGATTACTCATCTTTTATAACATGTTAGTGATCTATTGATTCATATAAAGTCATTAAATTAGTAATAACTAAATTGATTTACCTAGAATCAAACATGAATTAATAAGTTCAATTATAGTTTCAATTAATCTCATGGTAATTACATGATCAACTAAGTGTGTTCGTCCTGAATGGTGTGATCAATTGACCAATTTTATTTGAAATTACTCAAACCAAGCCATAATTAGAAATAACTATATTGATTTAACTAAAATTAAATATGAATTAGTAAGCTCACTTACAATATCAATTAATTTTATCGTATTTACACGATCAACTAAGTGTTTAGTCTTAAGTAGAATGATCAATTGACCAATTTTATTGAAATAATTAAAATTAAGCAATTATTAGTAATAGCTATTGATTTAACTAAAATTAAAGATGAATTGATAATTTTAATTACAATTTCAATTAATCTCATAGTAATTACATGATCATCTAAGTATATTCGTCTTGAGTAAAGTATGAATTGATCAACTTTATTTAAAATAATTCTAATTAAGACTTTATTAGTAATAACTATATTGACTTAACTAAAATTAAAGATGAATTGATAAGTTTAATTATGATTTCAATTATTCTCATATTAATTACACAATTATCTTAGTGTGTTCGTTCTGAGTAGAGTGATCATTTGACTAATTTTATTTAAAATTATTCAAATTAAGCCATTATTAGTAATTGCTAAATTGATTTAATAATTACAATTTTAATTAATCTCATAGTAATTACATGATCATTTAAGTGTATAACCTATTGCAACAAATTTAACTTGTTGTAACAGATGAGTCATCTGTTGAAAATTATCAAACAGATATACGCATATGTTGCAATAGATTGATCATCTGTTGTAACAAATGTCTTTATCTATTGGTCATTTACAACAATGATCAATCTGTTGCAACATATGCCTTATCTATTTGTCATTTCCAACAGGTTACTAATCTGTTGCAATAGATGACTAATCTGTTGCAACAGATGTCTTTATTTGTTTGGTCATTTTCAATATATTACTAATTTGTTGCGACAGATGATCTATCTATTGCAATAGATATCTTTATCTACTTGGTCATTTCCAATAGATTACTCATCTGTTGCAACAGATGGGCCATCTGTTATCAACCTATCTTTAATTTTTTTGTAATAGTAAATAATCTTCTGTTGTTATTTAATTTTAGTCTTTGACCTTGCTCTCAACCAAATATATTCTTTCTTGTAATTGATTCTTTACACTCCCGAACGCGCAAAAACCTACACCTCACAACATTTTTTTTAAAAAATAGGCAAAATGAAAAAAAAATAAGAATAAACTCAGTCAATCAAATATAGATTTTCTCATTCATTACATAAAAAATATTTACAACATTAGTTAGATCCGATAAAATAATCCACATATGATAAAAAAATATATAACCTAATTATTATTATTATTATTGTCAATCAGAAATTCATTGGGCAGCAGACCCCTCAGCCTTCGAATTCCATGACATACCTTTGCTCTCGCGGCGCCCAACTCTCACTCGAGTTCATGAACCAGCCTTTCAAGTTCCTACATGGTGTCAAATAGAATCGTCATGTACCAAATCAGATTAGTCATATCTATAACATGCATGAACAAATAACGTAAAACACTAAACCACATATACTACCAACTGGTAGTTTAACAAAAAAATGTGAAACTTAACTAGAAAATAGATGCATGTTAATAATTTTCATATTAGAACAAGAAAAAAAAACATACCTTAACGGACGAACAAGAAATTTATTTTTGAAAGAGAAGTGATTGAAGATATAATGACTCTTTTATGCAAGACAAGATGCAAGAGATAGAGCTGAGGAGACCTATTTATAAAAGACTGAACGAGTGAGTAGTGCAGTGTGTTAGGCAAAAAATCATGATCGTTCACCTCTTTTTTAATAATTATATCTCTTAATTAAATCAAACTTGATGACTTTTCGATTATTTAAATTAAAAATAGATTTAAATACAAAAAGGTGAAAAGTCATAACTTTTCAGCTTTTTGGTATTTTAGTTATTTAAATTAAGTAGCCACAAAATTGTGTTTATCATATTTTTTTAATATTATATATTTACGAATTATTTTTTTAATTAAATGATCGAAAAGTCATGACACTTTAGTTCTTCCAACAGATGATCTATTTGTTGCAACATATGGTCCATCTGTTACAACAGATGACTCTTCTGTTGCAACATATGACTCATCTGTTGGAGTAATTGATTCATTTTTGCAACATGTGGTTTATCTGTTGCAATAAATTGTTCATTTGTTACAACAGATTGCTCATTTGTTAAAAAAATAAATCAATAGCAAGATTTATTACATAGAAACAATAACAAATAATCATTTATCAATACGTCATTTTTACCATGAGATTAATTGAAATCGTAATTGAACTTACTAATTCATCTTTAATTTTAGTTAAATCAATATAGTTATTTCTAATGATGGCTTAGTTTGAATCATTTCAAATAAAATTGATCAACTGATCACTCTACTCAGGACGAACATACTTAGTTGATCGTGTAATTACCATGAGATTAATTGAAATGGTAATTGAACTTATTAATTCATATTTTATCTTAGTTAAATCAATTTAGTTGTTACTAATAATGGCTTAATTTGAATCAATAGATTACTAACATATTGCAATAGATGAGTAATCTGTTAGAAAAGACCAAACAGTTAAAGACATCAGTTAAAAATGATCAAACAGATATAGACATCTGTTGTAACAGATGACTAACCTGCTGCAATAACTAGCTCATCTATTAAAAATTATCAAACAAATATAGACATCTGTTACAACAGATGACTAAATTGTTGCAACATATGACTCATCTGTTGGAAATTATTAAATAGACAAGATATATGTTGAAAAGCAATTTAAAATACTAAAGCTCATATGCTTTTAGAAGAACTCAAATATTTGTCCCCTTGTCTAAGGTCTTATATTAAAGACTTGTCTTCAATTTTAATTAAATTAATTTGATTATTATTAATAATTGCTTAATTTGAATCAACAAATGACTAACCTGTTATAAACATCTGTTGCAACAGATGACTAACTTGTTGCAACAAATAGGTCATCTTTTGGAAAATAATTAAAATACTAGGGAACTCTAATATTTTTAGGAGAACTCAAATGTTTGTCCCATTGTCTTAGAGACGTCTTTGATTTTAGCTAAATCAATTTAATTATTACTAATAATTGCTTAATTTGAATCATCAGATGACTAACATGTTGCATCAGATGATTCATCTGTTGAAAATTATCAAAGAGATAGAAAATCTATTGTAACAGATGGGTCAACTATTAGAAAGCAATTAAAATGCTAGGTAACTTAAATATTTTTAGGAGAACTCAAACGTTTCTCCGCTTGATCCTTTTGCATTTGATATATGATGTATTAACTTTGTTTTCTTTACCTATTTCATAAAATTTTTCATTTGTTTTACTTATTCGTTGTGTCCTTGTTGAAATTTTTAGAATTTCTTAAGTCAAATTTTGTTCGTATATCACTTAGACATTACTTCATAGGTGATTTTGTATGAAAAATTATTTTTTTTGTTGAATTTCTTATTTGGTGTATCTGCTACTGCTACAATGGATAGAACTTACAACATGAATCCAACATATGAGTCATCTATTGTAACAAGTGAGTAATCTGTTGCAATATACGAAAAACTTTTTGCAATAGATGACCCATATGTTGGATTCATGTTACAACTCTACAATATAAATCCAATAAATTACTAATTTATTGCAACATATGACACATCTGTTACAACAGATTACCCATATATTGTTGCAACATCTGACTCATCTATTGTAACAAATTAGTCATATATGTTGCAACAGATTACTCATCTGTTGCAATAAATTAGTCACATATATTACAATAAATTACTAATCTGTGCAACAAATTAGTCATATATATTGCAATAGATTATTAATCTGCGCAACAAATTAGTCATATATATTGGAACAGATTACTCATTTGTTGAATTCACGTTACATCTTTTATCTATTATTGAAAAAACAATAGTAGCAGATACATCTAGATGAGAAATTCAACAAAAAATTAGAAATCATAAAAAAATAACAAACACCAACAAATCAAGTTTCTTGTTTTCACCATAACTAAAAAACCCTAATTTTTTACCTGTGAAAATCGAAAAGAAATAATGAAGAACTAGAAGTTGTTGTCGTCGGAATGTTGCAATAGATTACGAATCTGTGCAACAGATTAGTCATATATGTTGCAAAAGATTACTAATCTATGCAACAGATTAGTCATATATGTTGCAACAGATTACTCATATGTTGGATTCATCTTACATGTTTTATCCATTGTGGAAAAAACAACAGTAGCAGATACATCCAGATGAGAAATTTAACTAAAAAATAACAAACATAAAGAAAATAACAAACACCAACAAATCAAGTTCCTCATTATTGTCATCACTAAAAAGCCCTAAATTTTTACCTGTGAAGATCGAAAAGAAATAATGAAGAACTCGAAGTTGTTGTCAGAGAATGTTGTCAAGTCGACTGACGGTTGAAACTCAAAAATAAACAGGCAAGAACTCAAAACTATTTGTCACCAAAGGTTGAAGTTGCACAAGATTGGAGGGATAAATTTGGAAAGTTGTTGGTTGGAAGAAGTTAGAGAGAGAAACAATCGGGAGAAAGAGAGATTGATTTGCAGAGAGAGAAAAGTTTTTTGGGTGTGGGTTGATTTGTATTTTTAAAAAGATTAAAAAGTTTGGAAAATATTAATCAAGTCCACAATTAACCTAATTATGTTTAACCCTTTAAGTTGGTCAATGTCACTAATCCTTCATTCAAGAATTAAAAGTCAACTTATCTTCAATTTTCTCATGCTACTTTCTTATTATAGGACTGGAAGATCCTCGATCTATTAGCATACCCGCACCGACAATTAGACTAGCACTCTCTCCCCAATCAATCGCAGTAACTAGCTGTAAGAAAGCTGACTGTTTATTATCCGAAGGGTAGGGGATTTTCTTCGGGGCTAGAGAGATGGAATAAATAGGTCCCCACAAGTTTGAAATTCGACGCTGGGGTATTCACATGAAAGGGAATGTAGACACCTAATTTTATCCCTCCCAAGTTCCATTTTATTCATTTTTAGCTCATCTTACCACACATTCTCATCCATGTGATTGTACACCACAAAAATACAAAAAAATAACATCCTTTAATATAATCCCTAAAGAATTCTATCTTATTTTAATCCTATCCTAACCAACTTTACACCTCATCCTAGCAACCTACCCCACCTCACTACCCACGTGACCCTCCCCATATTTTTTTTTCTAGAAAAAAGGATATACACACACATAAAGCACACCTAGGAGGATACTCACCTACAGAATTCATCTTCTAGTAAGCATATACATATCAACACCTCCATTCTTTTACCCAGAGCTTCATACATATACATAATACGTCTTCCATTCAAGGAGGCCACACACTAACATGCACAGCCACACCCACCCAATTGGAAAGAGAGATAGATCATCGAGAGGAGAGATAAAAGGGAGATAAGAGATCGAGAGAATAGAAAAAATGATAGGTTGACTATTCCGATGAGTCTTGGCCAAAAAAGTTCCACATCGCACCAGCCGCGTCATCTTTCTTCGACTCACATCGTTATTGAGTTATCAGAACTCCGGCGCAGCTAAATCCTAAACCCAGATCTTCTACTTCACTGCTTTTGTTTCATACCAAAAAGGACCCGTCACCGAGAACCCACTGTTCTGGCCAATTTCAAACGAGAAATCATCATCTGTGTTCGGGGTGTGTTAGTTCTGTTTGAAGTTATCGATTTAGGAGTTTAACTGAGTTTGTGTTGTTTATTTCAAATTACTTAATACCGGGTTGGATTTTGTCACTGTGAAGGTTTTTCTATTCGAGCCGTTCGGTTTTGGATTTCTTTATTATTATTGATGAAAGCGAATTCTATTGAGGTCCAACTCTATCTCTTCTCATTTTATTTCATCATATGTGTTTGATTTACATAAAGCATGATTCAATATTGGGTGATTTATTTCTTAATTTCATTCAAAAAGATGGTCGTGGATTGTTGAAATATTAATCTTGAACTTTTGAAATTTGGTGTTTAAAAGGAATTTTAGGTTGGAGCGGAGGAATTGATAAAAAATGGTTGAATAGGGATCAATTTTGGTTTATTGTAGTTTTTTTTTAAAATTTAGAATACGCATGAATATTTCCCTATGATTCCTATAAGACGTACCTTTTAGTCAAGCCATTCCTTGAACCCTAGAAAACGTACCTTTTAGTTGAGTCATTCCTTGACCCCTATAAGCCATACCTTTTAGTCGAGTCATTCCCTTTGATTCCTATAAGACGTACCTTTTAGTCGAGTCATCTCCTTTGATTCCTATAAGATGTACCTTTTAGTTGAGTCATTCCTTGACCCCTAGAAGACGTACCTTTTAGTCGACTCATTCTCCTTGATTCCCATAAGACGTACCTTTTAATCAAGTCATCTCCCTTGATTCCTATAAGACGTACCTTTTAGTCGAGTCATCCCCTTTGATTCCTATAAGACGTACCTTTTAGTCGAGTCATTCCTTGACCCCTAGAAGGTGTACCTTTTAGTCGAGTCATCCCCCTTGGATTCCTATAAGATGTACCTTTTAGTCGAGTCATTCCCCTTTGATTCCTATAAGACGTACCTTTTAGTTTAGTCATTCCTTGACCCCTAGAAGATGTACCTTTTAGTCGAGTCATCCCCCTTTGATTCCTATAAGATGAACCTTTTAGTTGAGTCATCCCCCTTTGATTCCTATAAGATATGACTTTTAGTCGAGTTATTCCCCTTTGATTTCTATAAGACGTACCTTTTAGTCGAGTCATTCTCTTTGATTCCTATAATGATGTGACTATCACAAAAGTCCTTTGATGATAAATTGGGGCAAAATTTAATTCTTGTGTTTGGAACTTTACTTTCCTCGCATATGAAATATCTTTATAATAATATTGGTCTGGGATAATTTTCTTTTAGTTTTGATATGATTTCAGGAGCCCGCCTGAAGAACAGGATGAGTAATCAAAGTCAAACAACAAGATGAAGAAGTTGAAAGTCAAGCAACAAGGTGAAACAGTTGAAAATCAAGAAAAAAGAGGAAGAAAATTGAAAGTCAACAGTTGAAAAATGGCAAGTCAGGAACCCGCCTGAAGAACAGGGTGAAGAAATTGAAAGGCAAGTAACAAGTTGAAGAAATTGCAAGTCAGGAGTCTGCCTAAAGAATAGGGTGATGAAACTCAAGTCAAGAGTTCAAAAGAAACTGCATAGATAGGACTTTTGTAATTTTATTTATATTTTTAACTCTTGTAATTTTTCATTTTTGATGTAATGATAGAGCCGCGGATCGGAACCTCAAAAGGGCCTCACTCGACTCTCCAACTCAGTATAGTCCCTCTTCTTTCAGTCCTTAGGGATACCTGTGACTTGATTCCCTCATAACTAGGGATTAGTATGATGTTCAAAGTCAAGGCTTGATTTTCCTCCTTCCTTCTATTTCATTCTTTTTGAATAATAGTCGAGACAAAATTTTGTCTCGTTATCTACTTATTTGTCTGAAAATACTTCATGTTTGCATTCAAAGGGGGTATGCTATAGACACCTAATTTTGTCCCTCCCAAGTCCAATTTTATTCATTTTAGCTCATCTTACCACACATCCTCATCCATGTGATTATACCCCACAAAAATACAAAAAAATAACAACCTTTAACATAATCCCTAAAAAATTCTATCTTATTTTAATCCTATCCTAACAAACTTTACACCTTATCCTAACAACCTACCCCACCCTACTACCAACATCACCCTCTCCATATTTCTTTCCTAGAAAGAAAGAGGATATGCACAGATATAAAGCACACCTAGGAGGATACTCACCTACAAAATACATCTTCTAGAGAGTATATACACATCAACACCTTCATTATTTTACCCAGAGATTCATACATATACACAATACATCTTCCATTCAAGGGGTCACACACTAACACGCACAACCACACCTACCCGATTGGAAAGAAAGATAGAGCATCGAGAGGAGAGAGGAAAGAGAGAGAGGAGATTGAGAGAAGAGAGAAAATAATGGGTTGACTATTTTGACAAGTCTTGGTCAAAAAAGTGTCACCATCGCACCAGTCGCGTTGTCTTTCTCTGACTCACGTTGTCATCGAGTCAATGAAACTCCGGTGAAGGTAAATACTAAACCCAGATCTTCTACTTCATTGATTTTGTTTCATACAAACACGACCCCATCACTGAGAACCCACTATTCCAGCTAATTTTGAATGGGAAATCATCATCTGTGCTCGGGGTGTGTTACTTCTGTTTGAAGTTGTTGATTTGGGAGTTTAACTGAGTTTGTGTTATTGATTTCAAATTCCTAAATACCGAGTTAGATTTCATCTCTATGAAGGTTTTTCTATTCGAGGCGTTAGGTTTTGGATTTCTTTATTATTATCGATGAAAGCGAATTCTATTGAGGTCCAACACCATCTCTTCTCATTTTATTTTATCATGCGTTTGATTTGTGTAAAGCATGATTGAATATTGGGTGATTTGTTTCTTAATCTCATTCAAAGAGATGGTCATGGATTGTTGAAATATTAATCTTGAACTGTTGAAATTTGGCGTTTAAAAGGAATTTTGGGTTGGAGTGGAGGAATTGATAAAAAATGGTTGAATAGGGATCAATTTTGCTTTATTTTAGTTTTTTTTGTTAAATTTAGAATACGCATGAATATTGTTGGAATGTGATAGAATTATGATACGTTGAAACGGATATGCAAATGTAGGTTCAGGTAGGAAAATTTATGAATAAGTATTTTGTTGAATGTTTGAACGTGGAATGTGTGTGAATGTTTCCTACTTTTTCGTATTCAACTCAAGTGTATTCATTTGGCCGGGGAATGCCCCGAGGTTTCATGTGTTTATTCGTCGGGGAATGCCCTGAAGTATTTTATTTTCGGAGGACTTCGTGATCAAGGCCCGAAGCATTGGGTAAGGCATTGAAGCGTAGTTTGGTATTAGTGTAGGTTAGCGTAGGTTTACTTTTCAGTACCTTTTTCATTTCGGGCTATAATAATTGGACTGTATACTATATTTTGGGATTCATTTATTTTGTTTGTTTGATTGATTGTTTTATGTGTTTTGTGTGATTTATACATTCATAGTGTCAAATTAGCCGATATACTCTATCAAGCGACCGTGGTCGAACTACAGGATCGAGGGGTGCCTAACACCTTCCCCTCGATCAACAGAATTCCTTAGCCGGAATCTCTGTTCGCAAACTAGTTTAAAGAGTCAAATCATTTTGAAAAGGATCTTTTAAAGGTGACTTGGCACACCGGACTATGTCAAGTGACGACTCTGAATAAAAATGTAAATAATCCTTTCTCGAAGCAAATTTTCAATCTTTTGTCACTTTAATAATAAAAACTCGTTCAAACTTAAAATTAATCTTTATCGGGTTGAAAAAGGGTTTGACAGCCCTGGCAACTCTGCTGGGGATTTTTCAGTATTTGTGCTTATTTTTGGAGTTATATCGGCTTTGTTTGACATTATGGGCGTATAAACATTGTTTGTGTTATCGTTTTGTGTTATTGTATTATCACTATTGTGCGCCTACGTGCTCTTTATTTATAATTTTTTTGTGTGTTACTGCTTTATATCTGGCATCATTTGCATAACTCGAGCCAATTATTTATGCAACAAGTCTCGGAGTGCACGTCGTGTACACGAACTCTAGTTTAGTCACCCTTATTTTAGGAGGGGGAGCCATCGGACATATGGAGTGGGTGAAAAGCTATCGCAGCCACTATCGATCATACGCTCCCCCGAATAGCCTTGTTAGTGAACCGCAATGTAGGAGAACCTTTGGGTCATGCTTATGTGCATCATATTGAGACCTGGGGGGGCCACTTGGTCCTTTGTAGATGACTCACCTTTAAACCATCCCTACGTACTAAATGTTGCATTTTTTTAGGGTAACGGGGTCATTTAACGGTTTGATTTGGGCAAAAGCATGTGTTAGAAGTAAAGTGTGTAGGAAAGAAATTGTTGGAAAAAAGAAGAAGAAAAAAATGAAGGTAAAAAAGAGAGTTTCGTAGTCTTTTTTAGAAGTTCTTTATGGCTTTTATTTTTGCAATCCCAAAAATTCAAAAAAGATTTTTCTACCTTTTTTTGCACTCATTTTTTTCAAAAATATCAAGAAAATAAAAAATATTTTCCTTTTGTTTCCTTTAGCAAGCATTCTTAATTCGAAAACTCCAAAAAGATTTTTTCTAGGAGCTTTTTATAAAAGAAAAATTCAAAAAGAAAAAAAAAAGATGGTTGAAGTTTTGTACATTTCATGTAATGAAAATACCAAAAAGATTTTCCTTTCATAGTTGGTGTCATTTTTATATGAAGTGTCGAATAAAAAAAAAAAACAAGAAAGATTTTTATCGACATTTTTCATCGTTTGTCTATGGTCGTATCTCTCAAGTCAGGGTTTAGTTCATTATTTAATCCTAAATTGTCCTATCTGAACGAACTACGCACCCCTGATTCTCCTCTCTCGAGAGTGAGATACGTAAGGAGCCTTTCCAGGTTCGGGGATCTTATTAAAACAAAAATTCTAAAAGATTTTCTTCACTCTTCATTTAGAGTAGGTATTTCATATACATCTTTAAAAGAAAACAACAAAAGATTTTTCTTTAACAACTTCAAGTTTCATTTTCGTATGAAATGCAAAATTGAAAACCCAAAAAGAGTTTCTTTGGTAATCATAGGTTTCATTTTGTATAGGTTATTAAAGCCGAAAAATTCAAAAAGATTTTCGTCTATTCTTTTGACAATTTGTCATTTTTCTTTTCTTCTTAAAATTTCAAGAAAAAGAAAAAGAAAAAGAGTCTAGTTTATTTGTCCATTTTGGCAAGACTTGACGAACTACGCGCACCTGATTCTCCTCTTTCGGGGGTGATATACGTAGGCGCCCTTCTTTGGTTCGGTGATCTTTTCAAAAATAAAAAAAAGGAGAGATTTTGAGAAAGTGTTGAACTTTAACGCATTTGCTATCTCTTGTTTAGTTAGTTTGAGGTGGTTGGTTTGTGGTATTTTGGCTGGTCCTCCATATTGCACCAAGTCACTGAGAAGGTTATGGCCAACAAGAATACCGATTTTTTTGTCACTAATCATATAGGGAGTTCGGGAAATTAAAATTTAGGAGATAATAAAGAGATTCGGAAATTAAGGCAGCAAATGATAGAAATGCATCGAGCTTGGGCTAATGGGTTGCCGCCTCCTCCAGTTCCCACTAATAATCTGAAATATCTTTCCAGCTTGCCTCCCGTGTTACATGCATAATTTTCCATTTTTGTTGATATGCCACAACATGCATCAGGATCGACTCCGGGGCAACAATATCCAACCACTTTCAATGTTCATTTTCTCACTCCCCAATCCAAGACTACCACATACTCGGCTCCACCTGTTGTTCATGTTTTTGCGGTGCCACCCCCACCTGAAGCTCCTACTTTTGATGTTCATCCACAAGTTGTGCCTCTCTACTCTACAAGAGGGCCTACATTGAATATTACTGGTGATCAGTGTTACACTTTCAAGCCTACATTCAATTTGACTGGTCTTTATGGTGACACTCACCCGCCTGAATTTCCTCCTAACACTGAGAAACCTGTTATGATAGAAGCATAAGAGTAAATGACCAAAAAATTGAGAATTTTTGAACTGGCTATGAAGAACTTGCAAGGACTTGGGGGTTACAAAAATGTCTCATTTAAGGACTTATGCATGTTTCCAGGTGTCAACCTTCCTCCTGGCTTTAAAATGCCAAAGTTTGAGAAATATGACAGACATGGGTACCCAGTGGCACATTTGAGGCACTATTGTAACAAATTAAGAGGCGCTGGAGGGAAGAAAGGACTACTCATGGCTTATTTCGGGGAGAGTCTTTCAGGCCTAGCTTTGAAATGGTTTGTTGACCAAGACATCGACAAGTGGATTAGTTGGGATGACCTAGCTAATGAATTTATGCAATAATTTCAATACAATGTGGAGTTGATCCCTAACGAAAAATCCCTAAATAGTATGAAGAAGAATAAGAATACCGAGAGCTTCAGGGAGTATACGATCAGATGGTGCGAACAAGCTGCTAGAGTAAAACTGCCAATGAAAGAAAGCAAAATAGTAGAGGTATTTATTCAAGCGCAGGATGAAACATATTATCAACACTTGTTACCTGCATTGGGAAAGTCATTTATTGAGGTCCTTAAAATGGGGGAGATGATAGAAGAGGGAATTAAAACGGGGTCGCATTATGAGTTTTGCAACATTGAAAGCGACTACTCAAGCAATTCAAAAGGGTTCAGGAAGTGTTGGGGAGAAAAAGAATGAGTAAGATGCATCTGCTATTGTTGTTCGATAGCGGGAATGGTCAAGAAGACCTCGTCGTCGTCACTCTCAGGCAAAAACCCAAGTTCATGCCCAAGCTCCACATAATCACTCCCAAAATCCATTATACTCTGCTCCTCCACCTCCAAATCCAGTATATAACACACAACCTTATATTCAACCCCCATCTTACCCACAGTGGAACACACCAACTCCTCAGAGTCATCATCTAACTCCACAAACATACCAAAACCCTTCTAAGCCTGATTTTTTATCCAAGTCAAATAATGAAATGAGGCAAAAATCGGGAGATAGCTTCACACTAATTGGAGAGTCGTATGCTAGTTTATTTCAGAGATTAGTACAATGGGGCATAATCACTCTTCTCCTTGGGTGCACTCTTAATCGACGTTCAAGAAATTTTGATCCTAATATACGATGTGCATATCATTTTGATGCTCAGGGTCATAGTATTGAAGATTGTCAAGATTTGAAAAGAGAAATTAAAAAGATGATTCAAGATGGATCAATTATGGTGCAGAACATTGACAGTGAAGAAAGTTCTAGTCATGCTGATATGCAAAACAGTGGCTAAGTCGTCAGGCTGAGCAATTGAGAAGTCACCCCTCTCCCTACTAGGAAGAGGTCTAGTAGTTTGTTTTGTTTTCTTTTCTATTTTCCGAATTATTTTAGATTTGTAGTTGGGGATCTATTTTCTTTTGTCCCTTTGTCATTTATGTTCAAACCCTTCTATCTTTTATTTAACTAAATGAATTATCCATTTCCCTTTGTGTTTAAATATGTTTCGTTTGTTTGTTTTCTTTATATAGTACATTTTATGTTGATTTTAGTGATATGACATGCTAGCGGAATTTTCAGCTAAACCTTAAAATCCAACTTAACCATGAAAAATTGAATCTGAGGGCTAAAATTAGGAAAAACATCTGAGAAAATAGGTGGAGTGCTGAGATATTTGGTGACAAGGTGAAGCCTTCTTCAAAAATTAAGGCAATTATTTTGAGAATCGCAAGAATAACTTGGTCATCAATTGAAAAACCTAGCTCAATTAGGTCAAATAGCGGATGTGTGCTCCCGAGGAACAGAACAAAAACAAACTCCACGAAAGCATGATTCATTCAATGTGAGGGATGTACAACAAAGGTGGAGTTGTATGTTCGAAAAGTGTAGAAGAAGTGGTGGCACATATGCTCGGGGCAAGTTAGTGTTGTAAAACATGTCATAAGTGATGTTGATCGTACACTTTCATATTGCATGCTATGTACTAGTATTTTCAATGATTGACATGATGAAGGCATTTTATTCTGTTACCCAAAAATTGTATCTTCCTTTGTTTACCCCATTTGAACCTTAGTGTTATTTTCTTTCATACCCTCTTTTGGAATCAAGATAAAGCCAACAAAGCTCAAAAGAAAAGTATCGAGCAAAAGAATAAAGTCAAAAAAGTTTCAAAAAAATATGTCAAAAAGAAGGAAAAGAAAAAGTATCAAATAAAATAGAGTCAAAAAAGTACAAAAAAAGGAATCAATAAAAGAAAAAAAAAGAAAAAAAAAAGAAATCAGAATCAAGCAAAACAAGTTGCCAGAACTACGCATGACCTGATTCTCCTCTATTGAGGGTGGAATACGTAGGCTTTCCTACTCAGGGCTCGATCCAACCAAATAAACAATTTAGAATTGCCCAGTAAAAAACTGGGGCATGAGTTAATCCTCATTGTTTGAGTCGATCCCAAAGTCAAAAGAAATCGGGGCATGAGTTAATCCTCATTGTTTGAGTCAATTCCAAAAGTTGTAATTCCTACCCCACTTTAAGTTTCGTGTGGGCCCCATGCCATCCTTTCTTTCCAACCCTATCCAAAAGTCAAGTTACCACCAAAGAAAGACCTTCAGATCAATCTTTGAGAATGTTAAGGCTAAGCATTCAATGGATGTGATGACGCATTTTAGGAATTACTTGTCTTACTCATGGAATCAGAAGAGAAATAAAAATGAGAGTCTTATTGGTGAAAACCCTTACGGGCACTGTAAGACGATTGTGAGTTGAGAGAAATAAAAATAAGAGAATCTCATTGGTGAAAAATCCTCTTGGATACCATAAGGCAATGGTGAGGTGATAAGAAAATAATAAAGGCTTGTTTGCGAAATCCCTTCAAGGCGCCACTAGCCGAATAAGGTCTCTAAATGCAATTGACCAAAGAAAGCAACTCAGTTTCAGGGTCATTAACTCAACAACAATTTGTGAGAGTTCTTGGATGGAAAGATCAGGCAGTTTAATCCGATATGGATGACATATTCATTAGAGTTGACTATCATTTTTTGATGAATTTTTCATTTCTTTATTTCAAATGGGACATTCATTGTCTTTTCTTTCTTCTGTTTTTTTATTTATTTTCTTGAGTCAGTTGTCCTAATAAAAGTCATTGTCATTTTTCTTTTCTTGTCTTTGAGTCAAGTCCGTGTCAAAATAAGAAAATAAAAGATTTTAAAATTGGCTATCAGTTTCTTTAATTACACAAAGCAAGACAAAAGCTAGCACATAAAAGAGACATGATTGTGAGCCAAAAAGGGGCATACAGAAAGTTTTGTCAACAGAGAAGTCAGGAAACTCATAAAAATACCAAGGTTCAAAGGGTCTATCTGAGAAGTATGGCAAAGCAGAGATACTATGTTTGCTTTAGTCACTCTTAATAATCTAAGTTTGGGTCAATAATTTAGCAAGTCAATGATATATGCTAATGGTTGGAAGCAAGGTTAAATGTGATGAGGGCAAGAGCGATCACCGTGAAAGCTAAATCCACAAACCAGCCACCATGTTTTAAACCCACAAGTTTTTTTTGATGAAATAAAAAACATATTACCATCAAAGTAAGGACTTCAGAGCATAAATATCAAGGGCTGCAATGCCTCACTTCTATAAATACAGGAAGCAAAGTTGCTGCACAGGTTTGATAACCAAATCATGGTAAAAAATCATCATCTTATATCCCTCGAAGACACACTTTCTTGTCCAAGAATTTTAGTTTTCATTTTCTAGGTGATACACTTCTTAAATTGAACCTTCATTCCTAAGAAATGTACCTTCTAGTTGAGTCATTCCCCTTGACTCTTGAAAGACGTACCTTTTAGTCGAGTCTTCTCCCTTGATTCCTATAAGACATACCTTTTAGATGAGTCATTCCCCTTGATTTCTATAAGACATACCTTTTAGTCGAGTCATTCCATTTGATTCCTATAAGACATATTTTTTAGTCGAGTCATTTCCTGTGACTCCTATAAGACGTACCTTTTAGTCGAGTCATTCCCTTTGATTCCTATAAGACATACCTTTTAGTCGAGTCATCCCCTTTGATTCCTATAAGATATGCCTTTTAGTCGAGTTATTCCTTGAACCCTATAAGATGTACTTTTTAGTCAAGTCATTCTCTTTGATTTCTAGAATATGTACCTTTTAGTCGAGTCATCCACTTTGATTCCTATAAGATGTACCTTTTAGTCGAGTAATTCCTTGACCCCTAGAAGACGTAACTTTTAGTCGACTCATTCTCCTTGATTCCTATAAAACGTGCCTTTTAGAGTAGTCATCCCCTTTGATTCCTATAAGACGTACCTTTTAGTCGAGTCATTCCTTGACCCTTAGAAGACGTACCTTTTAGTCAAGTCATCCCCCTTTGATTCCTATAAGATATACCTTTTAGTCGAGTTATCCCCCTTTGATTCCTATAAGATGTACCTTTTAGTTGAGTCATTCCCCTTTGATTCTTATAAGATGTACCTTTTAGTCGAGTCATTCCCCTTGACCCCTAGAAGATGTACCTTTTAGTCGAGTTATTCCCCTGATTCCTATAAGACGTACCTTTTAGTTGATTCATTCCTTGACCCCTATAATACTTACCTTTTAGTCTAATCATTCCCTTTGATTCCTATAAGACGTGCCTTTTAGTCGATTCATCCCCTTTGATTCTTATAAGACGTACCTTTTAGTCGAGTTATTCCTTGACCCCTAGAAGACGTACCTTTTAGTCGACTTATTCCCCTTGATTCCTATAAGACGTACCTTTTAGTCGAGTCATCTTCTTTGATTCCTATAAGACGTGCCTTTTAGTCGAGTCATCCCCTTTAATTTCTATAAGACGTACCTTTTAGTAGAGTCATTCCTTGACCCCTAGAAGACGTACCTTTTAGTCGATTCATCTCCCTTAATTCCTATAAGACGTAACTTTTAGTTGAGTCATCCCCTTTGGTTCCTATAAGACGTACCTTTTAGTTGAGTTATTCCTTGACCCCTAGAAGATGTACCTTTTAGTCAAGTCATCTCCCTTTGATTCCTATAAGATGTACCTTTTAGTCGAGTCATCCTCCTTTGATTCCTATAAGATGTACCTTTTAGTCCAATTATTCCCCTTTGATTCATATAAGACGTACCGTTTAGTCTATTCATTCTTTGAACCCTAGAAGACGTACCTTTCAGTTGAGTCATTCCTTGACCCTTATAAGACATATCTTTTAGTCGAGTCATTTCCTTTGATTCCTATAAGACATACATTTTATTCGAGTTATCCCCTTTGATTCTTATAAGATGTACATTTTAGTCGAGTCATTCCTTGATCCATAGAAGACGTACCTTTTAGTCGACTCATTCTCCTTGATTCCCATAAGACGTACCTTTTAGTCGAGTCATCTCCCTTGATTCCTATAAGACGTGCCTTTTAGTCGATTCATCCCCTTTGATTCCTATAAGACGTACCTTTTAGTCGAGTCATTCCTTGACCCCTAGAAGACGTACCTTTTAGTCGAGTCATCCCCCTTTGATTCCTATAAGATACACCTTTCAGTCGAGTCATTCCCCTTTGATTCCTATAAGGCGTACCTTTTAGTCAAGTCATTCCTTGATCCCTAGAAGACGTACCTTATAGTCGAGTCATCCCCCTTTCATTCCTATAAGATGTACCTTTTAGTCGAGTCATTCCCTTTTGATTCCTATAAGACGTACCTTTTAGTCGAGTCATTCCCTTTGATTCCTATAATAATATGACTTTCACAAAAGTCATTTAATGATAAATTGGGGCAAAATTTAATTCTTGTGTTTGGAACTTCACTTTCCTAGCATATGAAATCTCTTTATAATAATATTGGTCTGGGATAATTTTCTTTTAGTTCTGATGTGATTTCAGGAGCCCGCCTGAAGAACAGGACGAGTAATCAAAGTCAAACAACAAGATGAAGAAGTTAAAAGTCAAGCAACAAGGTGAAACAGTCTAAAAGCAAGCAATAAGAGGAACAAAATTAAAAGTCAACATTTGAAAAATGGCAAGTCAAGAACCCGCCTGAAGAATAGGGTGAAAAAATTTAAAGGCAAGCAAAAAGTTGAAGAAATTACAAGTCAGGAGCCCGCCAAAAGAATAGGGTGATGAAACTCAAGTCAAGAGTTCAAAAGAAGCTGTATCGCTAAGACTTTTGTAATTTTATTTATCTTTTTAACTCTTGTAAATTTTCATTTGTTATGTAATGATAGAGTCGCAGACCAGTTGGAAAGAGAGATAGAGTATCGAGAGGAGAGATAAAAGGGAGAGAAGAGATCGAGAGAAGAGAGAAAATGATGGGTTGACTATTCTGATGAGTCTTGGTTGGAAAACGCCACTATCATACCAACCGCGTCGTCTTTCTCTAACTCACGTCGTCATCGAGTCATCGGAACTCTGGTGAAGCTAAATTCTAAACCCAGATATTCTACTTCACTGCTTTTGTTTCATACCAAACATGACCCTGTCACCGAGAACCCACTGTTCCAGCTAATTTCAAACGAGAAATCATCATCTGTGTTCGGGGTGTGTTAGTTCTGTTAGAAGTTATCAATTTGAGAGTTTAACTGAGTTTGTGCTGTTGATTTCAAATTCCTTAATACCGGATTGGATTTCGTCGCTGTGAAGGTTTTTCTATTCGAGGCGTTCAATTTCGGATTACTTTATTATTATTGACGAAAGCGAATTCTAGTGAGGTCCAACTCTATCTCTTCTCATTTTATTTCATCATATGTGTTTGATTTGCATAAAGCATGATTGAATATTGGGTGATTTGTTTCTTAATCTCATTCAAAGAGATGGTCGTGGATTGTTGAAATATTAATCTTGAACTGTTGAAATTTGGCGTTTAAAAGGAATTTTGGGTTAGAGTGGAGGAATTGATAAAAAATGGTTGAATAGGGATCAATTTTTCTTTATTGCGGTTTTTTTGTTAAATTCAGAATACGCATAAATATTGTTGGAACATGATAGAATTATGATACGTTGAATCGGATATACAAATGTAGGTTCGAGTAGGCAAATTTAGGAATAAGTGTTTTGTTGAATATTTGAACATGGAATGTGTGTGAATGTTTCCTACTTTGTCGTATTCAACTCAAGTGTATTCATTTGGTCGGGAAATGCCCCGAGGTTTCGTGTGTTTATTCACCGAGGAATGCCCCAAAGTATTTTATTTTCAGAGGATTTCATGATCAAGGCCCGAAGCATTGGGTAAGGCATTGGAGCATAGTTTGGTATTAGTGTAGGTTAGCGTAGGCTTACTTTTCAGTACCTTTTTCATGTCGGGTTGTAATAACTGGACTGTATACTATATTTTGGGATTCGTTTGTTTTGTTTGTTTGATTGATTGTTTTATGTGTTTTGTGTGATTTATACATTCGTAGTGTCAAATTAGCCAATATACTCCATCAAGCGACCGTGGTCGAACCATGGGATCGAGGGGTACCTAACACCTTCCCCTCGGTCAAAAGAATTCCTTAGCCAGAATCTTTATTCGCAAAACAGTTTAAGAGTCAAATTATTTTGAAAAGGATCTTTTAAAGGTGACTTGGCACACCGGATTATGTCAAGTGGCGACTCTGAATAAAAATGTAAATAATCCTTTTTCGAAGCAAATTTTCAATCTTTTGTCACTTTAATAATAAAAATCCTTTCAAACTTAAAGTTAATCTTTATCGAGTTGAAAAAAGGGTGTGACAGGGAACGAGGAATTCTCAACAAAAAAAGTGTTCTCTCAACCAAACGTGAAAGTCGCTTTCCATCAGACGACTTTTTCTGTAACTCTTTCTTTTTTCTTTTCTTCTCACCTCATAGTTTTGAAATGAGTGTCTTTTTCTTCTTGCTTCGCCTTCGCACAGAACAACTAAAGGAGAAATCAATGCTCTAACATCGGGATATCTCACGTTTATGATAACAAGAACTTAGCTATGGCCTTAGGTCATCTTTCTGTTAAAGCAAACTATGGGGATTTTAGTTTTATTTCATCTAGCCTGTATGCAAAGAAAATGAGCATTAAAAAGGACTCTGTTACATTAAGGGTATCGAGGTTGACTGGTTGTCTATCTAGGTAAGTATCAAACATGGTCTCATTCTACCGCTAACATGGTCTCATTCTACCGCTTATGAAAGCATTCCTTCCAAATAAAATGTTTTGAGGCCCAATCGTCGGCCAGCTCCACAATAAGGAGGTTTTGTTATCACTAGTTGATGGATGATTTCATTATGATGAATGAAGGATATCCATGCGGTGGTTCCTCTCCTTCCTCTTGAACCTCGAACAAAAAATTGATCTCGCCATCAGCTTGACTAAGAGTTCCAAATTGAAAAGTCAACTAAATTTTATTTAATATGAAGGAAGCGAATGCTGAAAAAAACCATTTTCTTAAGGTTTCAAACTACTAGTCATTAAGACTGCTATGAATGAAAGGTAAGGAAGTCCTTTTCTTGACTTAGAATGTGTGCATTATACCTAACCCTTTCCCAACATTTCAATCTCAACAAAGAAATGAAAGCATAACTCTTTGCTCGCTTGTAGAGCCTCTTAGTCTTTTATTTTAGCCTGTCTTGTGAAGATCTCTCGGGTGTCTATGACAGATTCCATCAGTCTCGTGATGAAGAGAATTTTTGATGTTGAAAGGTATCATCACGACAACTCAATTTGTTTGGTAAACTACTCGAGGCTCCCCAAGGTTTAGCAAAAAGGAGGGGATATTTTTTCTTTATCCGGGGGTTCATTTATTATGAACTCAAAAGTGGTTGGATGATTGGTGAGTAAAACGTCATATAATTCATGATCGGGCATTCTATTTTTTCTTTCAGCAGGTAGGCGACGTGAATCTATGCTTTTTATCTTTCAATCAGACACCAATTGCTTAGATGCGTTTGAAAGCCTCGAGATGACTTGCAGAAAAAATGTTTTCTAGGTTTGTCTTATGTCTACGAAACAAATGGTCCATTTATTGATGGGCGAACGACGGGATTGAACCCACGTGCGGTGGATTCACAATCCACTTCCTTGATCTACTTGGCTACATCCGCCCCTACCCCCACCAAGGTTGAAGTCTCTATCTACGATCAAGTACTTTCTGAACTCCCCTATAATCGTTTATCAAAGAGAAGCTTTTTCCAAGACTATAGTGACAAGTCTATATTTGAGTTTCAAAATTAGGGGAAACAAAACTTCAAACAAAGAGGTTGGGTTGTTCACTTCATTGATTTGACTTCACTTTACTTAAGATTAAGGATATGGGTTGGGCGGCAGTGAAGGCTAATTTGGTAGACAACGAGTGAGCTGTAAGCACCTACTCCTATCAAAATAAAAAGCAGCAAGCAGAACTTAAACTTGAAGAAGTGAGCCTCTATTAGAGAAAGCCATTACGCGCTAGCCCCTTGTACAGGGTTCCAAACCTGCGCACCCCTAAACTACAAGCTTTCTTTGAAGCCCCTACAACATAGGATATTTGAAGAATCCCCTTTCTACAAACCTTTCTATAATATAAGAGAAGCTCTTCGAGCTTTCTTCGAATGCTTGAACGCATCCCTTTTCTATTAGTAAGGTTGTCAATTTATATATATATATATATATATATATATATATACATATATATATAAAATAAAAGGAAAGGGCCCAATGAACGAGTGTCAAAGCAGGCATGTTGACCTGCTGCCTGCTTTGGCATTTTTTTCATTGGTTATTTTTCCTCTATTTTTATTTATTTGTCTTATTTTTTTAATTTGATATATATTTTAAAAAATACAAAAAAAATACTATAAATTGCAATAATTAACAACTTAAAAAATTTAAAACATATAAGATATTTGACTAACTCTCGAAATTATATCAATGTCACTTAAATTGAAATAGAAGAAAAAATAAATAAACACAATAATTTAAAACTTAAATTATTTTTAAAATATAATTGACTATCTATGACACAAAAGTTTGGTTTAATATATTATATATTTTTAAAAAGTACGTAAAAGAAATAGTATAAATTTTCATAATAATTAACAATTTAAAAAAATTAAAAGATATTAAATATTTAGACGACTCTCGAAATAATGTCACTGCCGCTTAAATTGAAATAGAAGAAAAAGTATTATAAATCACAATAATTAAAAACTTAAATTATTTT